>NC_135503.1:8979163-9196663 GCF_052857255.1 Amblyomma americanum | reverse complement strand
TTCGGTGTGGAAATTTGTACAGGTAGAAAAACGTTTTGGTCCAAGGAAGAATCGGCATCTTGCACACTCACGTTAACATATCATGGCCCTTTTTGAGACCAAAGTACACAAAAAACGACACGGCGGCGGGAAGAGGGTCGTCGTCAAATCTCTGTACAGACTCTTGCGCGAAACAGAAAATAAGTACTCGTTAGAAAATTGAACTGTCAAAAATCCCACAGACGCATATACTGCCTGCATTAATCCCCGTAAAGAGGGACGCTACGTAAGTGTAACGCGTTTGTCTCTTATACTGAGCTGATTTGTTCCGCAGAAACTTTACTGTGCGTACGTATATGCTTTTTTGTTGTTGATGATGTTGCTATCAGTTGTGGACCAAGTATTGTACACGTCTTGAGCCCACTCCTGCCTTGGCTACCAAAAGGCGGCCAGCAGTATTGAATGGATAAATAAATACATAAAGCTTGGAAACAGGGTTATGAAATTAATTCGCAAGAATGCACTAATAATAGGATTTGAACAATCACGAAAAAAAGAAGAAACGGGCAACTAAATGTCTCACATACGGGTGAACTAAGCCCAATCCTCCAGCACAAACAGGCCTGAAAAGACTATCACGTAGCGTCGGCTCGAAATTGGATGTCCAAATTAAAGTCGCAAATATTCGATGAAAACGCCGGATATGTAATGCCTAGCGCAGTGCAATACCTGGAGTACGTGATAAATTTTCGTTGCCAAAAAGGTGCTGCAGGCCTGCGCACGACCGAAAATTGAAAGTCGATGTGGGACAAAACTCTGTAGCGCTTGACGGCCGGAAACAGCTCCTTCCAGTAATGTGCACTTGACTTAAAAAGGTTCTGAAAGGGGCTCTGAAAGGGGCTCTCAATGATGCTGCGGCATGCCTAGGATGTTAAAGGACGCCGCTTCACAAATATCCTCTTGCAAGAATTTTTTTAATGCGTTTTGTGGAAGCTGAGTTATATGCAGTTAAAATTTGAATTCCCGCCTTTTCGCGCCTTTCTCCTCGTCAGTTTTACTATATGCTTTTGCTCACATAAATGCCGGCAAGGTGAACAAATGATAGCCCTCCGCCGCTGACGTAACGAGCGCTGCATAACGCGTTGCGCGCGTATTCTGGCGAAAGCCCGGCACCGCCGGTCGCCCCGAGGCGTAGAAGCGCGAATCAAAAATGTATTGTAAACGATCGGCTCGCTTTTGAGGTCAATTGTACGCAGCATGAACGCTCAGTGGCCTATACACTACGTAATGCAAGCTTAATATAGCCAAATTCACACTCCCTTTTGAGGGACCCATGAAGTGGAACGCCAAGACGTCTAGGCGGCACACACGGCCATTGTGTTCTGGCATAACGGAGCGGTGTTGAGCCCCATGTACCGAACCACAGGCCAGAACTTTCAGAGCGACTGATCTGAGCGCCAGAGACGATGCCAGAATGATCTATTGGCGATACAACTTTGCCAATGTTGTGCCTGTCAGTGCAGAAAAAAGCAAGATCGTCAGCATATACATTACTGTGCGTTTTTATCGTGAAGACTTTCAAAAATTTTCCCGCCTCAACCACTAGCTCGTTTGCGGTGAAACTGCACACAGAGCTTGCGTATTATAGTAAATGGTAACTTTGTATTGTAGCAAGCTTTACAACGGTACTTAGCTGAGCCGCGCATGATACGAAAACGTAATCGCCTGCGTAGAGATCGACAAATCAAAACCCACAAACGCCGTTTTTTTTTTTTTTGCGAAATGGCGGCAGTGGCGCCATCTGTTTTTCGCCAGTGGAAAGCGGCACGACCACGAATCTCCACTGGGTGGCTGGATGCCGCATTCCCGCTTTCCGAAAAGGGCGCAAGTGAAGCCACCGGAAGTTGGGCGGCATGTCCCGGAAGTGCTGGGTCTGCTGTACATTTCAAAGCAAAAAGTCGCGTCTTTCGCGCCTTCGTTCTCAGTAATTTGCGTTGTTCTCTTGTAATATCTGCTGTTATATGAAGGAAGCAAGCAATCTGAATGCGAGAAATGTGAGCATAGTTTGGGGAACCCCGTAATTTCAGAGAAACCGAAGAAAACAGTCATGCAGGTCTCACCATGCCGCGGCAAAGGGGTACGTGCATTGAACACTATTTTCTGATCTGGTTCTTGTCTTCCGAGCGTAATTAGGACAAGTAGTGGAATTACAATGAGTCTAGGTCATCTTTAAAAAGGCAATGGCGCGGAAATCCTGACACTCGACTCGTTATACAGCTACCGCTGTTTCAGTTTTCTTGCGGACGATGTCGCTTATCAATGGCAGGTGATGTTTATCGCTTTAGTGTGTCATTTAACTTCCAGACGTGCTTTAAATCTAACTTTATAGCAGAGCACGTTTCATCTACACAGCACGAGAGAAACGACTGACGAGAAAGACGAATGCAGCAGCGCATGTCACAAGCGCTCTTAGAAGTCAACTGCACCAAGCATCCCGAATAAAAGCCCATTCAGGAATAATTTGCTACAGTACGAAACAGTACTTGATAAACTCCGTCGAAAAATTAGTACCACATACCTTTTGGATGCGCTAATGTGAACCAGCAGAACACCGACGGCACCTCAACAGATTGTGGCCTCGCCCTCGCTCCGGTTCGGTCTGAACATAATTTGGTAAAATAGTCGCTGCAAAGTCGGCTGCCTAATGAAGGTTTCCATCTATTCTTTCTTAAATTCATCCCTCATTGATGGTATAACTAGGGCTTAGAGCGCGACGACGTTCATCACAACAAAGAGCAGAGTTGACGACGCTAGCGCAACGGGACGACACAGAGCTGAGCAGACGAGGCTCCGTACGTACTGTGTGTAGCGACTTTCTGTCGTCTGCTAGTGTCGTCCCATTGCGATGCAATGGACCCTTATTTTTGGAACGTCTTTCCCGAGGACTTTGCTGCTCTCCTCATGCAGCTGACGGCGCAACAGGTAGGCATTGTCATGAAAAAAGACGAGAATGTCGAAAAGACAAAATGCTAAGTGGAAAACGAAAACTAAAACAGAAAAACCGTGCTGAGGTCCGATTTCATGCCCTGCCAAAGGCTGACATCCGGGACAGTGGCTTCACTTTCGGGCGCCCGATGCGGCATCTAGCCCCCTAATGGAGATCAGTGGTCACGACAAGGCGCCGAGGCGAGCGTTGCAAACAATATTCTTTGAAAGCTGAAGCCTCGTGAAATCAGTTCGTCTGATATTTTTTTTTCCGCTCAGTTAGCCGAAAATGTTAAAAGCGCTTCAGTTGAAGCAGACGAAACGGCCGGAACGGCATATTCAAAGGGCCGCGCTTCTTGCAACTCGCCTCGGAGTCTTGTCGTGACGCTTTTCACTGCACACAGCAGATGGCGCCACTGCCGCCAACGATGAGCGAACCCCCACCTCCTGGCTTTAGCCTTTGCGTGTTCTTGATTTTTTTTTCCTTTCTTGTGCATTTTTTTCCCTGTGCGCTTTCATTTTCTTGTTTTTTTGTTATTTTTCGGTCCGGGTGCCCAACTCAGTGATGCCAGCCCGTTACAAAGGGTAAGGCCTCAAGTATGTATGTATCTCTGTCTGTCTGTCTACCGAACAAACGGCGTTTGCGGGTTTTGGTTCGCCGACCTCTACGCAGACTATTTCGTTTTCGCATCATGCACGGCTCAAATAAGTAACTGCCGTTGTAAAAATTGCTACGATACAAAAGTTAATACAATACGCAAGCTTTGCGTGCAGTTTCAGCGCAAACGAGCTAGCGGTTGAGGCGGGAAAATTTTTGAAAGTCTTCACGATAAAAACGCACAATACTATATATGCAACCACTTATGCCTGTTCAGTGCCTCCTGAAGAACATGCCTGAAGCGTCAGGGGTTTTTCTGCCCGCCGTAGAGCGCGCGTCCGCCGTATGGCGGCGCTGTCAGATGACCCTCTAGATATCTGTATACCTGTATATAAATACCTGTATATAAAGAATGTTGACACGAAATGGAGAAAACGAACTAGAAAATTGACAAGCAAATATCTGGACAGCAGTAAGGGGGCAAATCAGCAATTATCGGTTAAGAAAAAGGTTAAAGAAACAGAGAGAGCTCTGTGGAAAACAGGGATGCTGACGAAATCGGCACTGGGAACATACCGGACCTTTAAACAGGAGATTGTCAAAGAAAATATCTATGATAATGGTAGGGGAAGCTCTTTGTTGTTTGAGGCCAGGACTGGAGTTTTGCGGACTAAGACGTATAGAGTCAGGTACCATGAGATAGACATTTTGTGCATTGCGTGCGGAGAGGAGGAGGAAACGGCTGAACACTTGATACTTTTCTGTAAAGGGCTTCACCCTACAGTGGACAGCAGCGGGGCTGACTTACCCAAGGCATTGGGGTTTAGGGATAGTGAAGGGAAAGTGGATTTTAAGAGGTTAGAAGTAACCAAGCGAAGGTTATACGACTGGTGGCTAAAAGCAAGACAGGAGTAAAATTTCACAAGGCATGGCTAGGTGGCTTGAGCCACCGCCCGATTTAAAGGGTTCAGCCGTATCCATCCATCCATCCATCCTAGCAGACGACACGAAGGGAGCACAGAATTTCCTTGTGACTGCCGTTGCAGCAAAAAATATGCCTTCTGGTGCGCTGTTTCTTATATTATTTGTGTGGTGTGTTTAGTGTTGCCGTTTAACAAGTGACGCGTCGATGACCGCAGTTTCTGGAGGGAGTAGCGAGCGAAAATGCGTTGCTGTTACGTTCCGTTTTGCATGCATCTCCAGTCAGCGAAACAAGAAGCCCGGCGTTTCGTTCCATGAAATTCCTGCCGACTTAGAACCCTGGGAAGGATGGCTCAAGGTAATTAGAGAAAAAAGCTGGCAGCCAAGCACGACATCAAATTATTCTGCAGTTTGTAGCTTGCGCTTTTCCAGCTAAGGAAATGCTACTGTAGACAGTTTGACTGCATGCCCACCAAGACAGGGGTGGACTCTTTTACCCGACGTCAGCGCTCCGAAGAGTGTTACACAGCCTCAAGAAGTTCGTCGATATCGTGCTCAAAGACCGAACGCATCTTCAAAGACCACTGGACACACGCTTGCTCTACAACTAGTGTGAATAAAATAGCGGGTTTGCATGTCCTGACCTGTGAGAACAAGGATAGCGGCCACGGGGAAGCACTGCTGCATATTATACGCAAGAAGTTCACCAAACCGTTGCTAACAAACCATGCACTTAACATAACAGACAAGAACGCAGTTGCGAAGATGTACAACAAAAAAACCTCTTACCCGAAAATTCTTGAAACTGCAGAAAGAAAAGATCTCCGCCGCCTTCATCGTACCGACGCATGCCATTTTTCCTTGTAAGTGCGCATGTGCCTGTGCCTTCAAGCGCAGTTTTTTTTAAATATTCACAAGTTGCTCGCCCAGTCTGATACTCCCCTTGTTCCAGTTGCCATTTCATCAACGCACATGCTTGCCATTTGGAGAAATCCGGTCAGTCAGGCCTGCTGTGTTACTCCCAAAGTCACTGTGTGCGTGTGCATCACACAGGAACCTAGTGAGCTGTGTTCCTTGCGAAAAGAATAAAGAAGCGAGGCATGGGCTTATATGAAATTTGTCAACGTTATTCAAGGAGGTACCGTTCGGTGAAAGCTCGTCGGAAAAATGACCAGAAACAGCGCAGGCTGGGCCCTCCAAGGTCTTCTTCACCCGATCTAAACATTTCGCGCAATGCTCAGCCGCAAGACTAACAGACGCACGCTTCGCAAAGTTCTAACAACATTAGATATGAGGGATGTGCCCCCTGCGGGCCAACGACTCACCAGGCAGGTTACCGCGACGTCTCCGGCTTCCACCCATCGGGCCCCATGCAGTCCTCCTTTCCCACGGGTCACCTGGCTACAGTTGAGAGCTCCGGTAATTCTGGACTTCCTCCTGTCCTTATTCTATCTCATGGATTATTTTCCTTTTTTGCTTGTCCGAAGTAGTTAATGATTTATTGCCATTGGTAGCAGTACAATATACAACCGTGCATCATGCAGTGTAAATACTTATTTTGTGGCATTTCTAGCCACTTCAAGCACTTGTAGAAATATGGATGTTTAGAAACTTGTTCTTTTTGTTGTAAGCCGTCCAAAAGTTACTGGTTATGCAGCACACAAAAGGACCTAACGGTATGATAGAACGGCGTGCACAGCGTCCTTCCAGATTTCGAAATCGAAACTGGTGATCCTCTTTCAGTATTATGTAGAAGTCAGCTCACATTTCTTAAGCAATTGCTGCACTCTGAGACATTCAAAAACATGTTTTCTGTCATTATCAACATAAAAGTTGTTGCTCAAAGCTTGAAAAAAGGATGCAACAGCATGAACGGGCGGCGTGCATCACAGTCTCACAGGCACTGAAACCGAAATTGAGGCTCATCTTTTATCACTGCCTAGCGGCCAGTCTGCGCAATGTCGAGGCGACCTCGGGGCTGATTGAAATCGAGGAGATGCTTCAGGAGTAGTAGCTCTATGGCTTCAGGCATGTTCTTCAGGAGACTTACTTCATTACCAAAACAGAGAAGCCATTAATATTAATGTTACACAGAACTTTCGGGCAAAGCTCTGCCGTCTCTGGCGCTGCTTGCATGCGCATGAATTATTCATTTTTAACCGTTAGCATCCCCAGGATTACAGCGAACTAGAATGCTGTTCACAATACCCAGGATGTAGGATGCGCTGGGGTATTTAAAACTGAAACTATCCTACCCTGATCACTCTGAAGTGCTTGAAAGACTGGAACCAGCACTGCTTCAGCTATTTCTATTTTTTCTTACCACATTTCCTGTGGTGTTGCAAACCGCCTGCCTTGTGTTGAAGGGACCAGGAACACTGATCTCCACTAGGGGACTAGATGGCGCATCGGGCGCCCGAAACATGCAGGAAATGGCCCGAAAGCACCCGAAAGTGAAGCCACCAGAAATAAGCGGCCTTGTCCCGGAAGTCAGCCTTTGTCACGAAATCGCGCCTCAGCGCGGCTTTGAGGTTCAGTTTTCGTTTTACACACCATTTCGTCTTTTCGCTGTTCTCGTCCTCTTCCACGACAATTAATACCTACCTGCTGCGCCGTCAACTGCAAGAGAAGACCAGCAAAGTCTTCTGGAAAGACGTTTCAAAAATAAGGGTCCATTGCAACGCAATAGGATGACACTAGCAGACGACAGGATGCTGCTACACACAGCGCGTACAGAACCACGTCTCTTGCGTTGTCCCGTTGCGCTAGCGTCGTCAGCTCTGCTCTTTGTTGTGATGCACGTTGTCGCGCTCTAAGCCCAAGTTATACCGTCAATTGGGGTAAATTTAAGAAAGAATAGGTGGAAACCTTCATCAGGCAGTCGACTTTGCACTGACTATTTTACCGAATTACGTTTAGACCGAACAGGAGCGAGGGCGAGGCTACTATCTGGTGAGGCGCCGACGGTGTTCTGCTGGTTCACATTGTCGCCTCCGAAAGGTATGGTACAGCCTTTTCGACGTATATCATGTACTGTTTTGTGTTGTAGCAAATTATGCCTGGATGGGCTTTTATTCGTGATTCTTGGTGCAGTCGTGTGCTGCAGCACTTGTCTTTCTAGTCAATCGCTTCTCTTGCGCTCTGCACCTGAAACAAGGCTGTGCAATGGAGTTAGGCTAAAAGCACGTCTGGAAGGTAACTTGCACCCTAAAGCGATAAACATAACCTAACATCGATGAGAAGCGGCATCGATCGCCACAAACTCGAAACTGAAACTGCGGCAGCTGTATAACGAGGGGCTCTTCGAGTGCAGGATTTCCGCGACAGCGTCACCCTTTTCTTTGCTACACGAAAATTTTGTTCTAAGATGACCTAGCTCATCGTCATTCCACTACATCTCTTAATTTCACCCGAAAGACAAGAACCAGGCAAGAACCCCTTTGCCTGTTTTTTTTTTTTCGGTTTCTTGGAAGTTACAGGTTTCCCCAAACAATGCTCACATTTCTCGCGTTGAGCTTGCTTATTCCTTTGATTTTACAGCAGATGTTACACGAAAACAACGCGAAAAGCTGGGGATGGAAGGGCGAAAACCAAGAAGGCAAAAGACGCGCGACTTTCTGCATTATATAATAATTCACAGCAGACACAAAACTTCCGGGACATGTCGCCTAACTTCCGGTAGCTTCACTAGCGCCCACGTCGGAAAGCGGGAATGCTGCATCCAGCCACCCAATAGCATATATAACCCTTACACTTCTAAATACGGCTATTTTTAAACCTACTCTGTACCTACACTGAGCTACACTACGTGCAAGTTCGTGTAGGCGAGTGGAGGGCGGGGCTATATAAGGCTATGAGGTGAAGGCGCAGCGGGCCATCGATGCTGTCGCCGTCTTCTTGGAACGTGCAGGCCTCAGCATATCCCCCTCCAAAACACAGGCGATGCTTCTCAACACAAGGGTTGGCGCCCGCCCTGGCCGGACCTTCATCCACGTTGGTGGCCGTGACCTAGCCTGGAGCCGCCAAGTGAAATACCTGGGCCTGCTCATCGACGTTCGGCTCACCTGGAACCCGGCAGTAAGCCACTTCCTGGCCCAGTCCTCCAGGATCCAGGGGGCTATACGTAGCCTCCTAGCCAAGGGCAATGGCATCACCCCCAGGCTGGGACTCCAGCTATACCAAGGCATGGCCGTCCCGCAGTTCACCTACGCACTACCGCTCATCCGGCTCACTGTGAGCCAATACCTGGCCATCGAGCGGAAACAGCGGGCGGCGATACGACTATGCCTTGGACTTCCCCGCTCCTCTCCCGTGGCCGCCACCCTGGCAGAAGCAGGTTCATGGCCTCTGGAGCTGCTATCCAGGCGCACCTCTCTCCGCCACATCGAGCGCCTCCACAACGCGCCCGATGGCCGTCCCCTTGTGGACCGCCTTCTCACGAGGCCTAACTCCAAAATGGGTCAGATGGCCCAGTTCTTCGAAGACCTCGTGGGGGGACAGCCTGAGTCCTTCCCCCTCCCTCCTCGCCCGGACCTTGGACACCTCTACGAGGTCAACCTCTCTCTACCTGGCTCTCGGTCGAGGCGGGACACTCCCGCTGTGGGCTTACGTCAGGAGGTCGCTGCGGTTCTTCATGCTGAACCCCCTGGCACCGTCACTATTTTCACGGATGGCTCCGTCCTCCCAGGACCATGCTCATCTGCGGCTGCAGCCTGCACAGCCCCATCGCTCCACTTGAGCAGACAGGCCAGGCTTCCTTTTGCGGCATCGTCCACAACCGCAGAACTTGCCGCCATACACTTGGCCGCTGACATCCTAAACCAACGCCCTGGGGTCAAGGAGGCAGCCATCTACACCGACTCCAGGGCAGCCCTCCAGCTCCTCCTGAGGCCATTAAAGGGTCCTCCCATCGCCCGCAGGCTTGCTTGGCGGCTCGACGCACTGTGCTCCAGGGGAACCCGCATCCGTCTCACCTGGGTCCCGGCCCATATCGGTGTCCAGGGCAATGAAGAAGCGGACTCCCTTGCCAAATCTGCCCACTCTCCGGGTACTCCGCTCTCCAGGAACCTGTGCCCCTTGGATCTGGCAAGGAACACAGTGGACCGCCTCCTCCTCCTAGATCACCCTGATCCCAGGGTGGCAAACGGCCATCCCCCCCATCCACTCCCAACTCGAGGCATGGACTGCAAAGAGCGCAGCCTCCTACTGAGACTCAGGGTAGGCTGCGCCAACACCGGCTCCCGCCTTTTCCGCATCGGCCTCTCTGACTCCCCGGGTTGCTCCTTCTGCACTTACCCGGAAGAGACTGCTCAACACCTCCTGTGTGAATGCCCTGCCCTTGTCTCCGCAAGGACTATCATGGAGGCTGGCTACCGCTCCCTGGGCCTCCCCTGCACATCAGCGGACCACCTTCTCTTCCCCGGCTGTCATAATCCTGTCAAAGCCCTCCGGCACCTCCTCAACTTCCTGGAGGCCTCCGGCCTCTCTGGCCGCCTATAGGCCACAGGGGACTGCGTATGTCATTCGACATTATCATTGCGGCTGCGCGCCTACCCTTTCCTTTCAATCTTTTTCCCCTCCCCTCCTCTTTCTACGACACGCCGGCAGTGGGCGTGGAGGCTAGTCCTCCAGTAGACAAGCCCGTGTCTCCCTCCTTTTCATCCTTCCCAACAATCACTGAAGAAGAAGAAGAAGAAGCGCTGCACTCGTCTGCACTAGCGTCAGCCAATAGCGCGATTCCGAGCGTCGCTGTCCTCGGGAGCAGACGCCAAGTTCTGAACGTTTGGGTCGTCGTAATATATTACAAGATGAAATGAAGAAATATATACTGTAAAAATTTTTTGCATGGCGTTTATGAAGTAAAGAAAAACAGTGGAAATTTTTGTTTCCCCTCGAATGGAGCGAAACACATCAAGTTGTATCGTCTGCTCAGCGGATGCATGGAGTCCATCGCGAAATTGTTGCTAAATTTCTTGCACAGTAAGTTCATAGTTGGTTAAAGGGTCGACGACGCGTTCCTCATGCGAAATACAAAGCATCTATGCTTCTGTCGCGACCACAGGAACAGCGTTCTGCGCCGCGTCGAAACTGAAACCGGCGTTCCGCTGCATATGAGGTGAAACTTTCAATGGCTGTTTCTCGGCTCTCAGCCAGCGGCTGACCGACCGCTTTGAGAGGCCGCCGTATTGTACTGTAAGCGTAGGGTGCTTCGCACTAACATAGATTTTTCACGTGAGTCGCCCAGCGCCGATACCAACCGAACGAACGCGGCTTATCTAAACGCGAAGTAGCGTTCAGCAGACTAAAATATTACCCGCCTCGGTGGCTCAGTGGTTAGAGCGCTCGGCTATTGATCCGGAGTTCCCGGGTTCGAACCCGTCCGCGGCGGCAGCGTTTCGATGGAGGCGAAACGCAAAGGCGCCCGTGTGCTGTGCAATGTCAGTGCACGCTAAAGATTCCCAGGTGGTCGAAATTTTTCCAGAGCCCTACGCGTTCCACCAACACAAAACCCCGAGTGCGGAGCAGTGGGAGAGCCGGCTCACCAGCTGCGAGCTCGCCGCCCAAAGGGCAATGGTGCAGCACGCAAGCGAAGCAGCGCGACTCAGTGGAGCCCTGGACTAGGGGCCCCCAACTAGGGGGAAGGGAGAGGGGGAAGGGGGGGACTAGGGGGAAGTGCGTATGTAACTTTATGC
The DNA here is from genome assembly GCF_052857255.1 of Amblyomma americanum. Taxonomy (NCBI): domain Eukaryota; kingdom Metazoa; phylum Arthropoda; class Arachnida; order Ixodida; family Ixodidae; genus Amblyomma; species Amblyomma americanum. The sequence continues at coordinate 9,185,488 of NC_135503.1, read as the reverse complement.
TGACGACATCTGTATTTGGATTACTGGCTACCAACACAAGCGCTTAGCCCTAATAGTTCGACAGGCTCTACTTTCGGCACAAGCTTACCTTCAAGGTGTGGGGTTGTCTCTGTCAGTGGAAAAATCCGGCTTTGTTCTGTTTCCAGGTGTGGGAAGACGTTAAGCGCGGTTGAAGATAGACCTCGGTCACTCTTGCATCCGTTAATTCAACCACGCGCGTTTCCTGGGCGTCATTATTGACTCCCGTCTACAGTGGCGAAAAGCTGTAGACGCGATTGTTTCATCTATATCTTCTCGTCTCAATGTGATCCGTAGAATTGCACGTGAGCAATGGGGAAACCATCCTTCTTCAATGGTCAAACTTCATGAAGCGCTGGTGGTCAGCCGGATAATGTATCAATTACCTTTAATTTCCCCCTCGGCATCACAACTTGAACGTCTCGAAGTTGTCCATAGAAAGGGCCTAAGAAGGAAAAACAAGGATATCGCCATTCTGCCCGCGAACAAAGGAAATGTAACGGTGGTCCTTGACCGCTCCGCCTACCTCTCAAAAATGAGCGAGTTGCTCGAGGACGAAAGGACCTACTGTAAGTTGACCAAGGACCCGACTTCAAAAGTGCAGTCAAGTCTCCAAAAAATCCTTTCGGACATATTCAGTGGTCTCCCCCCTTCTCAAAAGAAGCTTTACTACAGGCTTCTTTGCACAAATGGATCGGCTCCCGCAATATATGGTTTGCCCATGATCCACAAAATTGGAACTCCGCTCAGGCCAATCGTGGATTACACAAGATCCCCACTTTTCAAGTTGTCTGGATACCTGCACAAAATTTTGGCTCCATTGGTGGGAAAGTCAGCGACGCACATCAAGAATTCGCAAGATTTCATTGAGAAGGTCAAGGACGTTACCCTGGATGAAAACGATATACTTGTGTCATTCGATGTTTGCTCATTGTTCACGAGTGTTCCGGTCGAACTTGCCGTACTCACCTGCAAAGAGGCCCTGAAGAACGATCCATCCTTCCCTGATCGTACGCCGTTGTAAGTTGGCGAGGTCACTGAACTCCTTCGCTTCTGTCTGGCTAACACGTATTTCGTTTACAACGGTACGCTGTACAAGCAGATTTTTGGTACTGCTATGGGAGCGTCAATTTCAGTGACGGCTGCCAACCTTACAATGGAAGCCATTGAAAGCAAAGCCCTGAACACATTCAAGCCACGTCCAAAGGTGTTCCTGAGGTACGTGGATGACTGTTTTTGCATTCTGAACAAGCAGAACCTACAAAGCTTCCTTGACCATCTCAATGCCATGGAGCCATCTATAAATTTTACCGTGGAAGAGGAAATGAATGGCAGCATCCCGTTTTTGGACATCAACGTCAAGCGTGCCGCGTGCCGCTTAAGTTTTAGCGTGTTCCGAAAGCCGACGCACTCCGGACGATATCTCGACTTTGAATCATCCCACCCCTTGGCTCACAAGCGATCAGTTATCTCGTCACTACTGAACCGTGCAAGAAATGTCTGCGCAGACCCGGAAAGCTTCAGCAATGAACTTAAGGTGATAAAAAGGGATCTCAAGCGAAACGGTTACCCCAGGAACCTTGTAAACAAATGTCTAAAAACTTGCAACGCACGAGGGGACAACGAGATGGAACCGCAATAACCATGAAGCGTGCTGCAGTTCCTTATGTACCTGGAGTCAGTGAAACCCTTTCCCGAATCTTCAGGAAGCACGGAGTGCACATCGCCCACGTGCCGACAAGCAAGCTACGTGCCGAACTTGTGAACGTAAAGGACCCCCTGCCACGCGCCAAATTTCCTGGTGTGGTTTACAAAGTTCCTTGCAATGACTGCACATCTGTCTATATCGGCGAAACCGGGAACTTCCAGCGACGAATGAAAGATCATCAAGGCGACGTAAGGAACCATCGCGCATCAAAGAACGCTATCGCCGAGCATGTGCAGACCACTGGCCACGAGATAGCCTGGGATGAGGCGGAGATTGTAGCCACAGAAAGGAATAATTTGAAAAGACTGCATCTAGAATCATTAGTCATCCAGACGACGAAAGATACTTTGAAAATCAAGGCTCTCTTCATCATATCTACGCAAAAAGATTAGGAACAATCCTGAAGACTATATAATCCCACCTTCTTCTTTGACAGTCTTATTGTGAACAAGGGTCCCGTACGGGACCCGAAACGTCATTTTCGTTTGTTCTTGACTTGGTCAGTGACCCAAACTTCACCCTGTTATTATGCTTCATCCTGACCAGACGGTATTCCGTCGAACGTTAGACTGTTGTTAATATAGAAGGGACGCTGCGGTGGAGCAATTGCCGGCAGATAAAGCAAGGCTAACCCCACCTGTAGCATTCAACACCTCAGCTCAACTCTAGGGGCCCAACCCTGCTTTGAAGGTCGAGTCTGCAGCGATGAAGACGAAGACCGAACGCTAAACCCTTAATGGACCAAATAAAGTTTTTCTCTTTCCCCAGAGCCCTCCACTACGGCACCTCTTTCTTCTCTCAGTTTCTCTTTTATCCCTTACCTTACGGCGCGGTTCAGGTGTCGGCCGATATGTGAGACATAGTGTTGTGCGTTTTTATCGCTGACACATTCAAAAATTTCCCCGCCTCAACCGCTGGCTCATTTGCGGTGAAACTGCACAAAGAGCTTGCGTATTATGGTAACTTTTGTATCGTAGCAAGTTTGACAACGGTACTTGCTTAGTTCAGGCGCACACGATGCAAAAACGTAAGCGTCTACGAGAGATCGGTGAGCCAAAACCCGCAGACGACGCTTTTTCGCTGAGAACCGGCAGTGGCGCCATCTGTTTTTGGCAGCAGAAAGCGTCTGCTTCAACTGAAGCGCTTACAACAATTTCGGCTTACTGAGCGGGAAAAATATCAGAACAGCTGATTTAACGAGGCTTTACCTTTCAAAGAACATTTTTTGCAACGCTCGTCTCGGCGGCCTTGTAACGCTTTCTACTGTCGAAAACAGATGGCGCAACCGCCGCCCTTTAGCGAAAAAGCGTCGTCTGCGGGTTTTGGCTCGCCGATCTCTCGTAGACGCTTACGTTTTCGCATCATGTGCGCCTGAACTAAGTAAGTACCATTGTCAAACCTGCTACGATACAAAAGTTACCATAATACGCAAGCTCTGTGTGCAGTTTCACCGCAAACGAGCCAGCGGTCGAGGCGGGGAAATTTTTGAAAGTGTGAGCGATAAAAACGCACAATACTGTATACTGCGCCCTTTCCTTTTTTTTTTTTACCATCATTTACCATCAGAAAATGGCGTTGTGCGTTTGAAACGCGCGCCTTCTTTTTTCGTCTGCTACTAGTCTACTCTTCCAAGCGTAGTTCTCGTGCTACACTACAAAAAAAAAAAAGGAGCCATGCTACACTGTCTACGCCAGTGAATGAAAAAAAATGGTCCTAATAAAACAAGTATATTTATAACACGGCCTACTATCCGTGATTTATACGTTTGCAGGAAAACCCATAACTAAGTATTTTGCTTGCGGCGTTTTTTCATGATGTTGTCAGCGCCACCTTTCGTGTCAGTAAGAACTGCGTAAGGGGTGAGGCCGATTCCTACGGTAGCTTGGCTTGCTTCGTTGTGCGAGCGAGCGAGTTCGTACTGGCCTCGTTTTGAAGTGTAACACCGGTGCGGCGTTTTGTATGCGGAAAGGTGTATGAAATTACCTGCTGCGAGTGTCCGTCGTTTCCCAGGCATGTAATCTGTGGCTCCTGCCGCCGCCCTGCAATCGACGCGTTCGTCAGCACCTAGGGAAAATTCGGCACACCACCAGGGAAATAATATCGAGGGAGCTCTCCAAGAGGGTACCAGTCACTGCTGCGCCGCCATTCTGACCTCCACCGTTGCCCCGACGTTTCTTTTGCAGGTTTTGGCGCTCCTAAGCCTAACCGGTGCCATTTAGCTGGTTAGATCGCCTCGACGTTCTGAGCTTTCGCGGAGCCGTCGGCAAGAACAGCGGGGCAAATATCGAAGGCATCGCGCCAACGTGTGCGTCCAGACTGCACGGCGAGCAGCACAACAGCGGGACGGATCGGCGACAGCCCGCCGACTGAACGACCGGGAAGCTCAGTGGTAGTGTGTATCGTGCTGTTTGTTTCTACTTTGTCTAGTGAGATGCATTTTACATTTTTGTACTCGGTGCGTTCAGTGATCACTGCTGCTTGTTCTCGTTAAGAATGGTTTTGTGTGTGCGCGCGTGTGTTATGCTTGGGAATTGTGCCTCGCCCTTGGGAAAAAATTGAGGCCGTGTCCGGCATTGTGTGCGCGCGGCTGGAGTGCTTGCGCCAGGGATGACGCACTGGCGACCTTTAATCGTTCGCGATGTGTTGCTCACATGCCGTAATTGGTGAACGTACTGCGCACCGCACAGCCTGTCCCACGATCGTGCAGTTCCGTTTCAATGCAGTGATCGTCGCCCCGCATATCAACTGTACTGCTAGGCCTACGAGTCGTCGGCGGCCCCTAAGGCCGCGTCTTCCTCCTGGCATGTGCACGTTACTCGGAAGGTGCCGCAGTACTACTAACAGTGCTTCGTGTCCTAGGGCCCGGTGTACCCGGTCCGTGCCGCTGGGTCTTTGGAGTTTTGGTGATGTGGGCCGCAGTGCTCGCCCTATTGAGTCGGTCAACCAAGATGGCGGTGTTTTGTTGTGTGTTGATTTTGTGCAGTGTCTTGCCGCTCCTGCTGAGACTCGGGGGTGAAGTGATCGCTGCGGCCGTGGTGTGTGTGCGTGAGGGATGAAAAAACAAGACAGGGACTCGCCGGGCAGAGGCAACAAGCGGTCCATGGCTCGCTACGACGACAGCCCTCGGGGGACGCCCGATCGGCGGGACCGGCGCGGCTCCAACAAGTCTCCGCCCGAGCATCGTCGCCGGGGCCGCGACGCCTCGGCGGACCGGATCCCCTCTTTCGACGACTACCGGCTCAAGGTGGACCGGAGCCCGCCGTACAGCGGCTACAAGGTGCTCTGCGCCACCAACCTGAGCCACAAGTACAGCGACCAGATGGTGCGCGACTCGCTGCAGGACGTGTTCCGGCGCTACGGCGACGTCTCGATCAAGCTGTGCCACGAGGGCGGCGAGCGCGTGGCCTACCTCTACTTCCAGTCGTACGAGGACGCCAAGGACGCGCGCCACACCAAGCAGCGGGCCAACGTCCTCGACAAGGCCGTTCAGCTGGAGCCCGTGATGCGGGTCCGCCAGCGCAGCCAGAGCCCGCCGCCGGACTACCACCACCACCACCACCACCCGCCGTCGTCGCCTGTGCCGCGGCGCATGCGGCTCGAGCACCACCGTCTGCAGCCGCCGCCACCTCCACCGCCGCCCCCTCCGCCTCCGCCGCCGCCCGCCATGGACATGCGGCCCATCGAGCGGCCTTTCCCGCCGCGCTTCCGCCGCGACGAGTCCAAGAAGGAGAAGTTCCCCAACTACCTGCACCACGTGCCGCCCGAGGACGACGACAAGGCGACGCGCACGCTCTTCGTGGGCAACCTGGAGGTGCCCATCACCGAGACGGACCTGCGGCGCATCTTCACGCGCTACGGGCTCGTCGAGGACATCGACATCAAGCGCCCGCCGCCGGGTCAGGGTAACGCGTACGCCTTCATCAAGTTTGTCAACCTGGACATGGCGCACCGCGCAAAAGTCGAGATGTCGGGCCAGTACATCGGCAAGTTCCAGTGCAAGATTGGCTATGGCAAGGCCACGCCGTCGACACGTATCTGGGTGGGCGGCCTGGGCTCCTGGACCTCCATGTCGATGCTCGAGCGAGAGTTTGACCGGTTCGGCGTCATCCGCAAGATTGAATTCGTCAAGGGCGAATCGTTCGCTTACATTCAGTACGATAGCATTGACGCAGCACAGGCAGCATGTCAGCAAATGCGCGGTGCCCCGCTGGGGGGACCCGACAAGAGGTTGCGGGTGGACTTTGCCCACCCCGACCCCGCGAGTCTGTACGCAGCATACCCTGGCACCTCCGAGCCGTTCCGCCCGCCGGCAGAGTTTGCAGACCCCAGCTGGCCAGGTAGGTACGACGACAGGCGCTGGGAAGCATCGTACGTGTCCGTGCCTCCGGCACCCGGGGGACCTGGCTGGCGGCCACGCAGCCCGCCGAGTCCCTCGAGTTCGGCGTCCATAAAACGCGAAAACGGGACAGCCCGGGGTGCGACGAGCCTGCAAGAGTTGGGACGTGGATGCACGGTTTGGCAAGGACTGCTGGTACTCAAGAGCAACGCCTTTCCCGCGCGCATGGTTCTTTGCGCCAAGGAGCCTGCCGAAGGCATGTTGGTTGAACAGACTCTCCGGATAACTCAGCGGCTGCGACTAGATGCCACCAAGTTGACAGAGGTCGAGCGGCGGCTGTCGCAAGGCGTGTGCTCCATCCTGGTGGCTCTGGGTCGTGAGACTGGAAGCCAGGAGGCCAGCCACCCCGTGCTCCAGAACCTGGTCAGTTACCTCAAGCAGAAGAAGGCGGCTGGCGTCATTTCCGTTCCAGGGGGCATAGTATATGCTTTTCCTCCATGCGACTTTGCCCTGCGGGTGTTGCACAGAGCCTGCCCCAACATCCAGGGCTTGGACGAGGACCACATTGTGGTGGTGGTGGCCCCAAACCCAGATAAATAGCTCTCTCTCTCTCTCACCCCCCCCCCTCCCGGTCACCTCCCTACTTTCTCTGCTGAGTATATAAAATAAACGCTCCCCTCTGTGGTGAATGTGTGTCCCCTGTTGTCTGTGGTGCGGCCAGTGCACTTGGCCCAGCTGGCTCTTGGGTGTGTGGTGTCTGCCCTGCCACCGCTGAAGATGCCGTCCAGGTGCTTCTTCGTTCACCACTGCTTCTGTTGTGGTCATATTTGGTTGGTTACACAATGCCTGCTGTCTTCCGTGCACCCTGCTTGCCCCGAGGTCTTGTGCACTGGTGCAGATAATCGACAGACCCCGGGCTCTGCATGTGGTGAGCCCGTGCTAGCGGCGCACGTGGCAATAGTGTGTTCTGTGCTGCTCGTGAGACACGTAAGTAGGTCCACCGGTTGGTGTGCAACAAACGACGCAGTGGCTGTGAAGAGGTCAGTGCTAGTTTTGTTCAGTGTCAGTTTTCCTTTTTTTTTCTTTTTTTTTACAAGGATGATGTCACCGGCTTGATGCAAGCACCTGCTGCAAGTCTTCGGGAAGCCCAGAGACGATGGCTTGTACGTGCCTTCGTAGCTTGGCCATGGTTTGTGGTGTTACTGGCAAGCTGCCCTTCTCACCAGACACCTGTGAAAAAAAAAAAAAAGGTTCTCAGATTTTTGCAGGCTTGCACGTAAAGCAATGGTGAGGACATGGTGCAAAAGGATGCCTTTTGCAAACAAATTTTTTTTTAATTCAGAATTTTGTTAGATATAAAAAAGAATGAAATAAATGCAGCTTCACACGAGTTGGAATATCATTATGCAAGATCTTAGCTTTGCAATACTGTAACATGAAAACAAAGAGCAGTCACTGTGTAACTTCATAAGTTTCAGCAAAGGAACCTTAGCTACACCAGTTTTTGCCATGCAAATATGCTGTTGGGCTTATATATCACTACACTGCCATTGGCATGTCATTTTGCACTAAATATTAAATGTTTCAAGAACGTTTCGCTTAGTACTTGTACGCCATTTTCTTTTGCCCTTGCTCGGATTTTGGTAGCCGAGAGTAATGACTATGGCATTCTACTCGTGGAATTAAGCCTAGTAAACTAGGTAAGAAGTGGATGCAACGTGACTGTGTGCTTTCATTTTAATGTATGGCTGCTTTCTATAACTGCTTGCCAATTCCCTGCATCCCTGGGTGATTTCTGCTGAGTGGGCCTGTAACGGTATCGCCTTGCTCATGAATGCTAAATGCTGAAGCACGCCCGGGAAGCTTTTCCCTTGCACATAGGACACTGTGTTGCTACTTCTGCACAGCTTCCATGCTCCAGTACTTTGTGTTCAGCCACCTGGGGACTGTAACCAGCCTCTTTATGCCTCATGGGTCCATGCACTGTTATGGGGCCACAGAAGTTGTGAAACTCGACTGTCGGGTCACTTTGCTCCTTCATATGGCCTGTATCTTCGCTGTCTGCATCTTTTTATGCCTCGGACACTTGGCAGCTGCAGTGTTTAATACAGGTACCACCTGGGAGGGTAGTACCTGGTTCCTTTGATAACGTTAGTGATAATAAGCAGGAAAATTGTACACACTGTACACAGGAATTACACATGCAACACCCCTAGTGAATTCCTGCAACTGCACCTGGTGAGGAGACTGCTCTGCTGGCCAAAATTGGTTTGTTAATTTTCATGCAACACTATTTCATTGTCAGTGGGCAAGTACAAGGAAAGCAGTACAGCGAGCAAAACCAAGACTGAGAAGAGTCTCGCTATTAAAATAGCACGAAACTCACAAAGAAAGACTACACAAGCACCATTTCTTTTGCTTCGCATTCTGTGCACTCTGGCCATGTGTAGCTGTTGTATGCAGCAAGTTCAGAACCGCAAGCTTTCAACAGCAGTCATATTCGGAACTGGTGTCTCTGGCCAGAAAGCACCAGCAAACACACACCATGTAACTTTCCTCTGGTTGGGGACTATGAATATGGGAGGATATCGGGAATTTCATTTGGGATTTTCTGCAAAGCAGCCACCTTTCTACTCAGAAAAAAACTTATTCTATTCCTGAAGAATGATATATTCATCTAGCATACTGCCTTGATTGGTTTGATATATCTTTGCGGCATCCCTGTAAGGAACCTCAAGTAGTGGAAATTAATCCGGAGCCCTCCAATACTATGGCTCTTGTAGCCAATATCCAGCTTAGGGGTTAAGACTCCATACGCTACAGCGTGTGTCTGAATTGATGTGCAGCTCTAGGGCACCACCACTATGTGAGGCACCATGATCGAACGAAGGCCAGCAAGCTGCCATCCTCTTGTGAGAGAAAAACCATTCCACATATTTAAAGTGTTCGGAGCATTGTGAAGAAAGCACCAAGCTGAGTATAGTACAGCAGTACACATAGAAGTTCAGCACTTTTATAGTGCTTTAGCAAGACTTGTATTGAATGGTGCCATTCTTCCAAAAAGAAAGCTGTGACCCCGAAGTGACATGGTGCAGTCGCACTAAGCAGTGTAGAAGGCTCTCTTCCCCCCCTCCCCGTAGCGTTACACATAAGTCTCATAGACAGTAGGCAAGGACCAAAACTTCAATTTCTTTTTCAATTTTTGGTCTGTGTGTGTGGCTTGCTGTTAATGGACCAAGAAAGAAACGTGTACATAAGAGGGCTCCTATTATGCCCACTGATTGCTGTTAGTGGCCTCATTCATGACGCCCCTATCTCCCAAGGAACCGCATGCTCAGGAAGCAGACTTTTTCATTACGGCTATGAAACTCGCAATTGATGTCTATAATGAATATGAAATAGTTACTAAGTACTGGACGAGGTGCAGTGATGCTTGCTACAGCATGTATTCATCAATAATTGTTTTTCATGTCATGTGCAACAATTGCTCAAGCAGGTAACTAACAGCACCTCCAAGTCTGTGAGCCACACAAATTTGTGGTCTGAAAGTTATGTGGTGAAAACTGTACACGGAAAATGCAAAAACGGAAGTACTAGGTCAAACTAAAGCAGAGATGCAAGCAGAGGTATGATGATAGGAGCAAGAAAATAGCAAATAGACCAGCCTTTCAAGTGGTTGCTGCTGTTCAGCAGAAACTTCACAGTAAGGTACAGTATTTGTATATTTTCGAGAAACGCCCCTCATTATGCCAGAATGCCATATGAGAACCCATATATGCACTGCAAATGGGAGAATCTTCAAACTGCTCTTTGGTCCCTACACTGAAGCTATTACTAAACAGCAGCACTGATGCAAACTGCCAATGCCAGTTGCAAGGACGAAACCAACCACCATATAAAAGGATAGAGGACTAGACAGATCAGTCAGTGCTGCATTTGTTGCTAAGTGGTGCTCAGGATGAGAAGCAACCAGGTCCAAAAGAGAGCACTGAATGACTGGTGTGAATGTGTGGCACCTCCTATCCTTTATTATAGCAAATGGTTAAATGCTCGCTCCCAATGTCCCCGGTGAGTGTGGTTAGGGGGGAGTTATCTGTGCTTCCTGCATGGACCAACTCTCCGCACTTTCACAGAATAGTGCAAATCAGACTTTCAGGCTTTTCAGGCCGTGCTGTCATTCATTTGAAATCCCTCTGCTCTCACGATGTACGCAATTCATTTCTTGCTCCTCTAAACAACGAGCCACTGACCAAAAATCTTAATGTGGTTCGTAAGCCTGTTATCTCTTCCAGTCTATTAGACCTTGGTGTTTGATAAAGCATGGAGATATATTCAATCCCTCTTACAAAAGGCTCATTGTGCAACTCCATACACTTGCAAGCCTACTCTCTGCAGTTTCCCCCTTACTGTGCAGTGTGGCAGACTGGAGGAACATGCCTCCAGATGATGATGATCTAACCTATCCATTCTTGTGACTTGTACAATACACAGCTCAAGGTAATTACTATATCTTGACTTGAAAGGCATTTTAAAATTCTTACAACATGACAAAATGGGTTCCAGTAGAATGGTATTAACACGAGCCAGGAACCGGACCATACCACGGTACGCCTAACCCACTAGGCAGCATGGGCGGGGACATTTTTTTTTTTTTGTCCTGACACAGCAGTTTTCTTCAATGGCATTTGCCCTGGAGGACTACAACCCTACTTGCACACCAAATTATCATCATCAGCCTGACTACACCCACTGCAGGGCAAAGGCCTCTCTTATGTCTCTCCAATTAACCCTGTCCTTGGCCGGCTGCATCCAACCTATGCCTGCAACCTTCTTAATCTCATCCGCCCACCTAACCTTCTGCCGCCCCCTGCTACGCTTACTTTCTCTTCGAATCCACTCCGTTACCCTTAAGGACCAGCGGTTATCTTGCCTTCGCATTACATGCCCTGTCCAAGCCCATTTCTTCCTCTTGACTTCGACTAGGATATCATTAACCTTCGTTTGTCCCCTCACCCACTCTGCCCGCTTCCGGTCATTACACCTACCATTTTTCTTTCCATGGCTCGCTGTGTTGTCCTTAACTTAAGGTGAACCCTTTTCGTTAGCCTCCATGTTTCTGCCCCGTAGGTAAGTACCGGTAAGATACAGCTGTAGTACACTTTTCTCTTGAGGGAAATTGGTAAACTGCCATTCATGATCTGAGAGAACCTGGCATATGCACTCCACCCCATTCTTATCCTTCTAGTTATCTCCCTCTCATGATCCGGATCAGCTGTCACTACCTGCCCCAAGTAGACGTATTCCGGCACACTTTCTAGGCTCTCGCTGCCAATTGTGAACTGTTGTTCCCTTGCTAGGGTGTTGAACATTACCTTGGTTTTCTGCATGTTAATTTTTAGACCCATCGACCTGCTCTGCCTGTCTAACTCATTGATCATGATTTGCAGTTCACCTCCTGAGTGACTCAGCAAGGCAATGTCATCAGCAAATCGCAGATTATTTAGGTATTCTCCATTTATTCTTATTCCCAACTGTTCCCAATTCAGGCCTCGAAATACCTCCTGTAAACATGCGGTGAACAGCATTGGCGAGATCGTGTCTCCTTGCCTGACGCTCTTCCTTATTGGAATTTTATTGCTGACTTTATGGAGCACTATGGTAGCTGTGCAGTTGCTATATATATCTTCCAGTATTTTGACATAAGGCTCTTCTACACCCTGATTACGCGATGCTTGAATGACTGCTGAGGTTTCCACTAAGTCGAATGCTTTCTCGTAATCAATGAAGGCTATATATAGAGGTTGGTTATATTCTGCGCATTTCTCTATCACCTGATTGACAGTGTGAATATGATCTATTGTGGAATATCCTTTACGAAAGCTTGCCTGATCATTTGGTTGATTAAAGTCTAAGGTTGCCCTGACTTTATTAGCAATTAGCTTAGTAAATACCTTGTAGGCAACGAACAGCAAGCTGATCGCTCCCTGGTGTCTCCTTTCTTATGGACTAAGATAATGTTTGCATTCTTCCAAACTTCTGGTACGGTCGAGGTCGTAAGGCATTGCGTATACAGGGTGCCTAGTTTTTCTAGCACGATCTCCCCTCCATGCTTCAGCATATCTGCTGTTACCTGATCCTAACCCCATCTGCTTTCCCCCTTTCCATTGCTCCAAATTCTCACAAGTTGCCAAAGGATCCATGCATGCTAGCACTGCACATGACACACAACAAATCGAGCAGCTATCAAGTTGTCAATTACAGTCGTCCACAGACCACACTAATACTTTTCAGAATCCTGAAACAAACTGTGCCAATGGAATAGTTCTCTTCTATGAGTGGTGCCTAAACAGGGCAGTTATACCTTCTATTTAGTGGAATTTACCCACACTGTGAGCCCTGAATTTTCAAGGAGGAAGCAGAGAGCCAAGAGTGCCACCCTTCAAAATTATTTCCCGACACATTTTCTAGCCTCGGAACCATAACTCCAGCACAAGGGACCAGTTGCAAAAAACCACTCAAAATCTTGCCACCAAGTGCAATTGGTGGTTTTGCATCTAATGGCATGTTTCCACTCCTTTCATTTCCATACCAAATGATGCTGTTAGTAAACTTTGCTACTTTACACCCTCACAATACTCTCTGCAAGACAAAGCAAACACCACCATTTCTGCTCTACTTTTACACCTACAAGCTTCTCTCACAACATGGCTTTGGTTTCTGCAGCTCCATTCTGAGGCCAGAAGCCACCTTTCAGAATCAACGCAATAGTTCAGATTGCAGATGTTTAAGCAGGTCAATAGCCATTGCACATGCTATTAATTTGTTCAACACAGCCAATATTCTGACATATGCTTCATGATTTAGTCTAACTGATTGCGTAACAAAGTACAGAACTGCACTGGTAAAAGACTGACATGATTCAAAGAAAGCGAGAGAAAATGTGCCACGATTTGTACAAAAAAAAAAAAATGAAACCTTTCTGCTCGGAGACAAATGAACACTATAAATATCTTTTCGCTACAACCCTCAACTGGACACAGCACATTTTGTTGTACGATTAGTTTTGTACTACATTATGGTGGCGGCTTCTAGCAGCATTCAATGAACAAGATGAGAATGAAGCTGAGGACATCAACTTTGCGACAAAGTCATCAGCATATTCTATTTTTGTAGGTCTTTTATTATTTATTCTTTTTGTTGAAACTTGCTTTCATTGAAAGTTGCACTGTGCACCCTGTATAAAGGAGAGGGTGTTAAGATGCAAAACTATTTGTTCTGATCGCACCATCAGAACTGATGCTCACCTGGTTTTGGTTTTGGGGGAAAGGAAATGGCGCAGTATCTGTCTCATATATGGTTGGACACCTGAACCCCACCGTAAGGGAAGGGATAAAGGAGGGAGTGAAAGAAGAAAGGAAGAAAAAGGTGCCGTACTGGAAGGTACTGGAAGGCTCGTGAATAATTTCGACCACCTGGGGATCTTTAACGTGCACTGACATCGCACAGCACACAGGCGCCTTAGCGTTTTGCCTCCATAAAAACGCAGCCGCCGCAGTTGGGTTCAAAGCCAGGAACTCAGGATCAGTAGCCGAGCACCCTAACCACTGAGCCACCGCGGCGGGTGATGCTCACCTGTGGTTCACGATTTATGACACGATGGTGGCCCAGACAGAAAATATTGTTATGGCATGCTAACCATGCACTTACCAGTTTGTCCTTTAGCCTGAGGACCAGGTCAACAACTTCAACCTCCTCCTTATCCCTTGTCCAAAGCAGCAAATCCTGTGCAGAAAAATGTGGGACCTTCTATGTCTGCATTACAAAAATTCCATGCAGCCACCTCAAGAGTTTTTAGTACTCGGCATACTTTTACATATCTGGCCTGCAAAGGAATCAAGTCAGTTACCAGCACAGCAAGCTACAGCCCCCCTGGCTGTAGCCCCCTGGCAGCATGGCCCCTGGAGTAGTCCCAACTGGCATGCTAGACATATCAGTGCTCTGAACAGGCAGTGGGCGTCTGCTGCAACACTTGCAGGGCAACTGGAGTAAAGGATCAGCCGACAGACCCTGTCACGCACAACGCAGCCTTCAACACTAGCTTAAAATAAAAGGCAAGGAATCTTTCTTGCGCGGGTCGCAGCACACAAACTTTGTCTGTCCCAATATGCTTAACACAATCCCCTCAAGGTAGAGTTAATATTTAAAAGGGAATATCCACCTCTGCACAGCTGTGTGGATACAGAGGAAAGCTATGCAGCTGAGCATCCTGGTTAGCTCAGTTGGCAGAGCTACTGCCTAGTATGGCAGTGGTCCCGGGTTCAAGTCCCGGACCAGGACACATTGATATTCAACCAAGATTTGAGAAAACTGCACAGTTTGGCTTTGTAGCCACAACGGCGTGCTCCGGTGGGTGTCGATGCCAACTGTTCCCTTATGCAAATTTTATGACCTTGAGAAAGAAGTGCTTGCATACGTTATTGTGCTCCATGCTTTTCACCATCAGCCCGAAAAACTGTTTAATTTGTGCAGTGGGTTTTTTACGAGAGCGAGTTGACGGGCTAGTTGGTATTGCATGGTTTAGGAACAGCGCTAAAAACAGGACAGAAGTCAAACATGGAAGCACAGGGACGGGCGCTTTTTACTGTTCACATTAAAAAAATATGTTGCCCCTTAATGTAATCGTATAATTAAAAATTTTCAACCGCCACACATTTGTGTCCTTTGTCTGTTCCAGGTGTTTATTCTTGTTTTATTTATGCGGCATAACTTTTTTAGCTGTGTAGCTGCTAATGATTACTCACAAATGAAATGTCAGCTAGAGTACCTCACCTATAGCAACATACATTTCTAGCGACAAAGTCTGGGGATCATGCAGTTACAGTTATTCAAATATTTACAACCATGTATCGAAAAGAAAAGGAATGCCACAGGTTGGGTAAGGCATCTATCATGCACAAGGCTATTTCTCACTGCAAGCAACATAGCTTGGCTTGCATCTATACAGTCGTAGCTCAACAGCGCAATCAAAGTGAGTTGAATCACTCACAGCATCTGAAATGGCTTCGGCATGCAAAGCTTGCAGTTTCTGAGAGGCTTCTTTCCGCCGTCCCTGGTACCATCCAATGAAGTTGCTGCTCTTGAAAAACCTCCTGCACAATAGCATTTAAACATACTTGTGATCGCAAAACTTGTTGCCCATTAGCATGTCAACAGTGGCAAGGAAATAGAATTCGGGATCAAATCTGTGTCTTCCAGCTCTTTTAAAAACTCTAAAAACAAATGTTGTGTGCCTGCTGTGTAGGCTCAATTGAAATTGAATTTCATCTGAAATTTAACTGCAGTTCCAAACAAGATTCAGCAACCAGTGAAGCCTTCATAGTTCTGTCTGTAAACCGAATGGTTCCACTCTGTTCTGTGCACATCTCTATGTTCCCCTCCAACAACAATCTAATAAAGGTCCAATTTAGCTGTCAATCATCACTGCTTAATAGCAGCTGCATAATGCCACTTCACACTTTGAAGACTGGAGCACTATTTCCTTTATGTGGTCCCGCTGTCTAACACTAAATAACGCTACTGATGTGCAAGATCCAGCAGAGCGCATTGCAATATAAGATAGCTAAGTGGTACTTCTGGGGAAGATGTAAAACGTCGGTCATCAAATAGCACTTCAAAAATAAAGTGCACGATGTACTTGCCTGTAGAGTGCTGCCCAGTCACCCTTGATGCCTGTGGTCAACTGGGGACCAGCCGTATCTAGGCTCCGGAGGAAGTCATCTTGTTTGAACGGTTTCAATGAAGGTGTGCCCTGGAGACAGGGAGGCAGGCGAAACTTTTAGATGAGACTCTAGGCTTAGCATTGTATCTCACAATTGGCGAGGATGAGCACAGCACAGTGGGCTTTATGGGCATACCATGTATGGAAACAAGTGCCTGCAAGGCTAAAAGGCATGACTTAAACCAGTCAGGTGAAGGGCACAGCACCAATTACCTGCCTTGACAATGACACAACTCAACGATTCCTCCTGTATGCTGAGCAAGAATCGCAAGTGTTGGGTAGTTTCAGTCCTAAATTTTTGCTGCTCTCATTCAACCACAAATCCAATTTGCAAAACAATGGGATCATAAAATGTGCAATTCTGTACCTTGTATGGAGAGATGTTCCTCTGAAGAGGCATGAGACTGGCCATGTAACGTTCCTGCAGGAGATGAATTTGATTTTTCATCAGTCTTTGTCAGTGTTTCAGGGTTAAAGAGGCACGAAAAAAACAAAAAGGAAGGGGATGAACAAGACGGATGACACAGCCGCCGATTACCAAGCAACACGCCACCTTCTAAGCATGCGACCAGGGTGTCATCAGGCAGGACAAAAAAAAAAAGAAAGAAAAGGAACATGGCAACACAAAATAGTGATGTATACAGAGTAAAATAGACTGCACAAAAAGAAAGACTGGTACAAACATAGCATCAGAAAAAGAAAACATGGTCATTCAGTGTGTTTTTAAATCAACAAGGGTCCTCCTAACAAACCCAGTTCCTTGCCACGAAGTCCTATAGACAATGTGCCCATGCAACTGTACCCAGCTTTCTTTGTGTACTAGGTATCGATAATTTTCCTTTCCAATCTGTCTGTGACTTTACCGATAAATTTGGTTCTTTCTAAGCAGGGTTTACAATCGGAATCACATGCCTTGCGATGGTGTGGTGGCGTTTCGAGTTATTCTTCAAGTAGTGCTTGCACCTGTGTGCTCTCTCATTAAGACATCGACCAGTTCGGCCAACATAGACACAACCACATGTGAGCGAGGTATCATATATCACCTCAGATTGGCAGTCAGTAAGCCACTTTTCATGCTTCGCTGTACATTTCCGCGGTCACATCATCATCATGGAGCAAATCTTTGCAAGTTTCTATGGCACTGAAAAGATAGCATTCACACCGTAGCGACCACCAACTTTCTTTATGGCATGCACAGGATAACTGCAACAGGCCCCTTGTCTTTTTTCTGGCTAGGTACCTCCTCATTGCAAGTGTGTTACACCTTTTGAAGCATGGATTTGCGAACAAAAGTTATCAGGAGGCAGGAATAGCCAGTGCTTGTCAAACACTGCACTTGTTTATCAAAGCTGACCTGGTTTGAAGGTTATGGGAAAGTAGCACAAGCTCATAACCAGAATGCTCCATGTGGCTAATTCAGAACAGGCATTGCTGAATGGCATGACACTTTTCTTGGATCAAGGGTTGTAACCCAACAACCATGTTTGTTATTGGAAAAAAAAAACTGAATATCAAGGAATGGGAATTTGCCCTTTTGAGGCAAAATCCGCAAGACCTTCTGCGAGTGGGCGCGGTGCATCGACTGTGGGCATGTCGCCTAGCAGGCCCTTCTTCTGCCTTGTGCAGGTTCTCGTGCTTTTCCTTACTGGATCGCCAGGCAACTTCGACGCACAAGCTATCGATACGTGTCTGGCATCCGTTACCGCTGATGACGCACCGTTACCTGCTCACCAACTTCATGACTGGAGCGCTACCGCCGAACTACCACGTGACATCTACAGATCGTGCTTTAAAAGACATCTCGCAAGAATTCCTCTTCAGTGGGTGCGGCGCATCGACTGTGGGCATGTCGCCTAACAGGCCCTTCTTCTGCCTTGTGCAGGTTTGTGGCTATTACTCTAGCATTAGGACTTGTTCCTTTTGGTTTTGGCGTGCTCACAAAAGTGCTTAGAAATTGCCTCTGATGTATATCTTGTGTGCGGATTGTTACTCTGTGGCAATATCGAGTTGAATCCTCGCCCTGATAAACCTAACACTCGCGAATTATTGGAGCAGTTGGTGCAAGGTCAGGACAAACTAACATCTGAAATAACAGCCCTTAGCGATCAGCAGGCTAATCTTCAAAAAACAGTCAATGACCTGTGCTCTAAACTTTTGGAATTTGAACAACATAAAAATCGAATAGACACCCTTGAACAAACTGTGCGTTCTCTTCAGAACAAGATTGATGATTTAGAAGATAGAAGTAGACGGTCAAATCTGCTAGTGTTCGGAGTAAAAGAACCCGATGAAATCGACGATGATCTTAAGCAAAAAGTACTTCAAGGTATTTTTTCCGAAAAACTTGGGAGTCTCGTGTTCTTCTGTAGGAAGAATCCACAGGATTGGCAAGCCAGGGAAAACAAGACCTGTCATTATCTTTTTCCAGGACTTTAATGAAAAGCAGAAAGTTTTGAAGAATGCTTTCAAACTTAAAGGGACACTGAGGAGAACCCTATCAAATTTTTTTTGTTAGCAAAATCTGATAGTTTGGCGTTTCATGGCTTTGTTGCCGCTTGTCCGATAGCGAAAGATGCATTTATTTCAAAGAAATTTGGATTCGAAGTTGAAAATGTTTTTCCCGCCGCTCCGATTCAAACCCGAGACCTCTTATGACGTCACGGAGAACTCTAGCGGTGCAGTCTAGCAGCTGTCGAAATGAAAGCTACTGCCGCCGCACGTTGAAGGCATCTATCGGGGGTCGCTACCGTCGCTCTGTTTACGTTTGCACCGTCGTCTTGCCAGCGTTGCAATGGATCCCGTTCCTGAACCCGACGACGTAGTTCTCGCAAAATCTCCGGCCTGCATTTCAGCAACCTCAGCCCCACAGAGCGTGCGATGCTTTTGAGGGAGCACGGTTAGGTTAGGCGCCGGCGGGTCGTTTCCCCCTTCCTCAATGATCAGCCGTTGCAAACTAAATATCATAACCCCAGTGCGGGGAGTCTCGAGGCGCTAGGACAAGGTCGGCGCCTTGCGCCCATCGGAAGCTGGCCAGGGCTTTGGGGCCAACGGATTGTGATTCCTTGACCGGCGCGGTTGCACAGGGCAGCAGGCAGCGTCGAGGTTTCCCACGGTTGCAAGGGCCAAGTTATTTATTTTTTTGCCACAAAAAACGGATGGGTGCTCAAGTGCGGTCGCATTTAAAGTTGGCGGCTTAAAACTAAAGCCGGCGCACAACGCTTCAACGGCTTCAGCTAGATCCAACGGGTCCACTGGATCGGGCTCTCTCGCCCACTTGCATGTACCTTCAGATATGTACTGTGAATGGATTAAATTAGCCGAGAGCTCGAAAAGAACAGCTCTGCCCAACTGCCGAAGCTATTGAATTACGTCACAACGCGCACCTCGACGCGGAGCCAAATCAGTCTGGCCGGGCCGGCGGCGGCTGGCGCACTCTGTGCGAAATAGAGGCATGGTCCAAGTCTCCCCGCCAGTGCGGTCAGAGTGCGCCGAACCCGCCGAACACGTCGGCGGTCAGGCGCAGTTGGAGTATAGAGGGTCTCGCTTTGGCCGACATCACGTCGCCGTGCAGCGTGCGCGCGTGTTACGCCGGAGCATAAACGCGCCTTAACAGAGCCTGCGCTTAACCGCTAACCAATGTATTCACTGGCGGCATCTATGGGAGCCACTGAAACCCCCCGCCCACTCACTGAATAAAAAAAAAATCCTGTGCCGAAATTCGAAATTGAACCAGGGCCTTTGGCGTTTGAGGCGGAGACGCTACCACTCCGCCACGACGGCTGAAGTTGCAATTACCAATAAAGGCGCATCTAGTGAATGCACTCTTCCGATGCAGAAATCTCTGCGCTTTCGCTACATACATCCTGGCCTAACAGAGCTAGGCCATCAGCAATTTTTCTGAACTGCCTTGTACTTTGTCTCCCGTCCCTAATAAACGATTTCTGTTAAGTAGTTTGAAGTGGACTGGCACAGCCGGGAATGTTTCGACCATGGCGATCATCTGACAAGCCTTAACAGGCTCCTTTAAAGGTTAACTAGCACTTGAAGCGGCACTTGGAGTTGCTCTGCTGTTCGGCACTTGTAAATCGAGGCGCGTCAAAAACAAAACCACGGGGCACGCAAAGCTCATAGACGCGAAGCGCCTTAACAAATCGAAACTCTCCTGGCCGTCTGTGGCGCAGCCAAGCATTGGTTTTCTTTGCTTCCAACATTCAGGTTGTCTTTTGTCTGCCTTCCTTGTGTGATAAAAGTGCACAATCGGTTTTAAAAGAAAACTTACTTCAATATTGAACCGCGCAATCTTACTTTGTCAGCCTCAGAGATGCGCAGTATTATGTAGGAAGGAAAATTCCTCCAAGGTGGCGTCTCTTGTCCTACGACGTCACCACGCTTGTACTTGCGAGTTTTGCCTGTGGCGGCGATATCTGTATTTTGGTTCTTGCTATTTTCTACCTTACTAGAGCTTTGTTTTCAGTAAGAGCGGAGTTTTTGTGATCAGGAGCTGGTATCCTATCGATACAAGCCAACTTCAATTTCTCCTCAGTGTCCCTTTAAAGGTGAAGACATATCCCTGCAAAGTTTGGTTTGGTTTTGTTTATGGGGGTTTAACGTCCCAAAGCGACTCAGGCTATGAGAGAGGCCGCAGAGAAGGGCTCCGGGAATTTCGACCACCTGGGGTTCTTTAACGTGCACTGACATCGCACAGTACACGGGCTTCTAGAATTTCGCCTCCATCGAAATTCGACCACCGCGGCCGGGATCGAACCCGCGTCTTTCGGGTCAGCAGCTGAGCACCATAACCACTCAGCCACCACGGCGGCATATCCCTGCAAAGTGATTACTCCCGCAACAACACACTCAGAAAATGCAAGCTCTTGTGGGAAAGTGCTAAACAAGAGAAAAAGGAAGGCAAAAAAGCAATTCTATTGAACAATAAGCTGCTCATGGATGGAATACTGTATGCATGGGATGATGCCAAGAATGCACGAGTGAAGCTGCCAGGTCAGGCTTCCAAGCAGCAGGCTGGCAGGCTAGACCACCAGGGCGCCTCACAAACTCCTTGACTTGCGGCTCCCAGTGACCAAAAACTCAGACTAATAAACATCAATGCACATAGTGTCCTAAACAAAACAGAAAAATCTTGAGGCTATATTAGTTGAATATGATCCACATATTGCTGTAATTACGGAAACCTGGCTACGAGACGACACTGATGACACAGACGTTTTCCCTCCTGGCTATCAAGTATTTTGTTGTGGCAGGCGTTCACGTGGGGGTGGGGTAGTGGTTCTTGTAAAGTGTGGCTGTTGCGCTATCAACCTAAAGGAAATTGCTGGCTATGAAAGGATGTCTTTAAAAGCAATCTGCTGCGGCCTGTCCTACCTAGTTTTTGCAGCTTATCGACCTCCAGATTCACCAGTACTATTCCTAAATGACCTTGCTGATCATATGTCCAAATTCAAGGGTGACAGAATCATACTGGCCGGAGACTTTAATCTGCCAGGAATCGACTGGGATTACCCACCTCTTTTTTCAGCCTTTGGTGCCCATGCTGATAAGTCATGTGACATAATGCTTTGTCATGACCTGTAACAAGTTGTTAGAGAACCAACACGTGTGCAAGGTGATTCTGCCTCTGTGCTTGATCTTGTATTCTTAAGTCGTTCCATTCAAAATTTTTCAGTGTTGGTAGAATGTGGCTTATCTGATCACAGTATGGTCTACGTTTCATTTCCTGTGCATGGTTCTGACGTTGATGAATTATGGGAAAGGTCTAAAAAAATTTGCTTCCACTGCATAGACAATTTTGTCCCTCCAAAAGTGAAGAAAACACGCTAGATAAATCCTAGGATCAGTCGAAACATAGTGCATCTTACGAGGAAAATTAAACGATTGAAACGAAGAGGATCCACTCGATCCATAATTCAAACTCTCAAATCGAACCTTACTGAAAAGAAATTCAGAAAGCAAAACGGTACTACTTTGAGCACACACTACCGGACTTTATTCATGACTCCCCCCAAAAGTTTTGGAACTATTTAGCAGAAAAGAAAAAGCCAATTAACCGAATTATGTATGAGGGTGCAATCCTTGTTGACAAAACTACCATTGCCGAGCACTTTAATAGGCACTTCCATAGTGTATTCTCAAATCCAAATCCATGTAGGTTTCGTAGTGATGCATTTTGTTTTCCTGATCCAGACATTGTATCACTGCCAGGATTAACTTCACTGTTGTTAAATCTTAAAACTAAGTCCACTTCTGGCCCGGATAAAATCCCCAACATATTTTTGTGTCGTTATGCAGAAGTTATTTCTAAATTTCTTTCAATAATATTTCGCATGTCGTTTGCAACAGGAAGACTGCCTTCCGACAGGAGGACAGCTTGTGTTGTGCCTGTGCCTAAAAAGGGTGACATGGCACTTGTTGCTAATTATTGTCCAATTTCACTCACTTCCACTGGTTGTAAATTGGCAGAACATATTTTAGCTAACTACATAACCAAATTTCTGGATGACAATGGTGTACTTTCTTCTGTTCAACATGGTTTTAGGAAAGGCTTATCCACTGTGACCCAATTAACATCGGTTATTCACAGCTTTGCAACAGTTCTTAACCACTCGGGGCAGGTCGATTGCCATATTTTTAGATTTTCAAAAAGCTTTTGACGTTGTGTCACATGCTAGACTAACATATAAACTTGAACTAATTGGTCTTCCTAAATTTGTAATCACGTGGGTTTCATCATATCTCACTAACCGTATACAGTATGTTAGCATTGACGGTTATCATTCAAATTCTTTACCAGTTACTTCAGGTGTTCCACAAGGTAGTGTGCTAGGCCCGCTGTTATTTCTGATATATATAAATAATATCATTACTGTTATATCTGAACCGGTCCAAATTAGGCTCTTTGCTGATGATTGCATTTTGTTCAACGAAATTAACAGCCCTAAAGACCAAATCCTCCTTAACTCTAGCCTCCAGAAAATTGACACATGGTGCAGTAATTGGGATATGCAGCTTAATTCCGCGAAAACAGTGTTTATGAAAATTACCAAGAAAAAATTGTACACTCATTTCCTTACACCCTCGCCATCGCATACTCATATAGAAGTTAAGGAATATAAATACCTCGGTGTTACCATAACTAGTAATCTAAGTTGGAACAGTCATATTTCCAATACATGCTCATCCTCCTACAGAAAACTTGGACTTCTTCGCCACAAACTTAAAAACGTTCCTTCCCAGATAAAGCAGTTAGCATACTACAGCCTCATAAGACCCAAACTGGAGTATGCTAGCACAGTCTGGGACCCTTATACCAAAAAGAATATTGAGGCATTGGAGGCTGTATAGCGGAAAGCCATGTGCTTCATCTTTTCTAAATATCGCACATCTGACTGTCCTCCCATTTTAATGAAAGAAAATGCCATCCCACTACTGCAAATACGTAGAAAAATCCAGAGACTAAAGTTTCTATTTCTGCTGAAAAACAACAAACTCGCCATGAGTTCCGACCTTAACCTTGCACCCCTTGCAACTCGTCCCACAAAGCATCATTATGCACATTCTTTAACGCCGTATCAAACTAAAATTAATGCCTTTAAATATTCTTTTTATCCACGCACTATCGACGAATGGAACAAGCTGCCTTCTGATGTCATCATGTCCATTGATTCCATTGACAAATTGTTGTTGTCTACCTACCTCATAGTCGTGTTTCGTATTTATGCATGTTTTATTGTAAGAGTTGAACATATCTCAGTGTAATTTACTTACTTATGTTTCGCGCAATGAATTGATATTCACAATGCTGTATTTTTTTTTCGCCCCTCCTGCTGGGGCCCACATAGGGCCTGCAGTATTTGTTAAATAAATAAAATAAAATCCGCGTAAGCAGGCGAGTCTTTCAGAATCACTCCCAAAAATGCTAAAAGCATTACCAACTGCTTCATCAAAATTAAAAGTGGTGGTTCTATTAAAAATAACAAAATAATCATATACAAAAAGGAACACCCTCTTCACAGGACTGTCAGTCAGCTAGGGACTGATGCATTTATGGTATAACAAAATATCAGCTAAAATAGGGGCAATAGAAGCATTAATGCAAATGCCAGCTCTTAGAAGATAAAATTGGTTCCTAAAATTAATGATGGCAGAATGAAGGTAAAATTCCAGCAGTGACAGAAAATAGTCACTATTTATTGCAATGTTGTTTTGAAATCCTTGATTAGATAAATTCAATGATGCTGTCGTGAATCTGCTTAAAGCCTGCCCAAATCGAACAGAGTTTGAATTATCCAAAGTCGACTGCATTACTGCACTGATATTAAGCAATTAATAAGGAAACAAACAGAAACATAGCACCCAAACTGTGATCTCGTAAGTCTGTACGCCAATTATGGCTACCAGCACAATGTACAAAGCTAGAAAGAATCATGCATATTACTTTATAAATTCATTTAATAAAGTGCAGCCATCGCTAAGACCACTACCTGATGTTGCCGCCATTTCGGAAAGCAAGAAAAGGTGCATACAGAATTTATGAAATCAAGCTACAAAACACTTCTTGCACAGCCCTCTGACAATTCAAACTGAAACAATTCTACACCTGCAAAAATTACACCCGACACAAAACAGCATAACCAGCTATTCCTACAAGCTCCAATACTGACCATGACGAGAGCTGCTGCAGACATAAAATCAGTGCACGCAAAGAAAAACTACAGAACAGGATTCTCACGAGGGGAATCATGAAGCTCTGAGTGAGTTCCAAGAGGTACCGCTTGAGCAGGGCACTCTGCACTTCACTAGGTCTCCTGGTCTGCACCCCCTGTGGTAGAGAGGACATCAGCCGTGGTTAATTATGGAGCTAGCCAGCAGTGGTTTGCACAGATGTTGTGAAGTGACGAAGAAGGCAGAAAACAAGTAGAGTGAAGAAGGGCACTTACTCTCCAATTAACTTTCAATGAAGAAGAAGGCACAAAGAATAGTGCCAACAGCACGGCACTTGTGTCTTTCCAGGCAGCAGAATGGCTGACAGTGGATGCTCCTCTATTAACATGGGATTCCTTCGGCTTTCAGTTTTTTTTATTTTGTGCATCCAACGGAAGAGAAGGTGGTCCTCTCTATGCTGTTGGCTAATATTTCGTCCATTACGCCACCACCGGAATGCCCGCAGGCCATGGGATGTGCAAATATTCGTATGCAGCCTTTATATATGCATGTGTACCATAAAAGGGCAAAGGCTTGGTCAGGCTCAGCTACTCCTCAACCTCTTCCACTTAGAGACAGCAATGTCAGAACAAAGAATAAACTGAGAAGGGGCAGCACTAAATTATCAAGATCAAGGGCTCACAGTCCATTTGGTAGCAAGACGGATCCGCACCTGGCAAGAATCGCCCACCACCACCCACAAAAGCTGCCGTGGCAAATAAGACTGCCATGAGAAGGAACACCACCTTCAAGCAAAAATACACAGAAAAACCATCAAATACCAGAAAAAAAATTTTTCATTCAGTTGAAATAGCCTCGAGTATCATTCCTCTGCCTTCTTTGGACCAACAGTGAAAACAGCGCCGGCAATTCATCTCAATGCCATCCAATTATTTGTTTATTTATTCATTAGATTACCCACAGTGCCACTTGTCACACTACAGTGGGGGATGGGGGTATTGTTATACAAACACACAAAAAAATCTGCATAAAAACAAATTGCACTAATGAAGCAAAGACTTTACTGTCAGTGATATTGACGAGAGAAGAAGATAAGGCATTCCATTCTTGAACAGAGTGGGAAAAAATGATGATTTGAACAAATTGGTTCTAGCCCTGAATTCACACACTTAGTGATTGTGATCAACACGCTGAGATCTGTAGGGTGGGTTTAAAATGTACTTTTCTCTTGGAATAGCAACTCCGTAGTAAAAGGTATGATAGAAAAATTTCAGCCTTAATTTTCTCCTTTTCACTTCAAGACATTCCCAATCTATTCTCTCTATTACGCTTGTCATACCGGCCAGAAATTTCCAGAAACAATGCGGGCCGCCAAGTTCAGGACCCTTTCTAATTTACGTTTATCAACATTTTTTTTTTTTTTCTTCAGGAAGGAGGCCAAAAGGCGTGGTGCCTGACGAGGGCCTTCCTCCCTGGGGGTAAGCAAACTGCACTCGGCACATACACACACAAAATAAACAAATACAATAAATGTAGCGGTCGCCATTACACTTGCTGGCATGTTAAAAGAAAAACAAAGGAAAAACTGTACAACAATGTTAAGGTATCTTCGAAGTTGTTAAGATGCGTGCTGTTGGGTTACAGGGAATTATAAAAAGGAAAAAATATATATACAATCATGTTGACTGTTATCAATTTATAATGTCACAGGATGTACCGGTTAGTCATGTAGTCAACAGTGCAATCACTTTTCTCTTGTATATTTTTTGAGTTCTGCATTGATGGAGGAGGTCATGAAAATTTCTGTTTTCATTCAAAAAGGTAGTCATCTGATATCTAATCGTTTGGAATCCGTAATTTGTTCTTGATTTTGGTGCTCTTATTGTCATGTGTCGAAGGGGATATGGGTTTTGCGGTAGTTCTTTATTATATTTGCAGGAGAATCCCATACAGCACATGCATATTTAAGCACAGACATAACATAAGTTTAATACAATAAATCATTAGAATCTTGAGGAACCATCGTTATGCTACACCACAAAAAGCCCAACATTTTGAAAGCTTTTCCAGAAACACAATCTACATGTCGATGCCAACACAGTTTCGAATTGACAAGCACACCTACATACTTATATTCGGCGACAGTTTGCAACTCATGGCCATTTATGTTGTAGGTATAATAAGGTTTTTTTTTTCTTGTGAAACACATGTGAATTATTATTCTTTTTTTGAGGTTTAATTGCATCTGCCATTGCCTGCGCCACTGCTGCACTATGTCCAGGTATTTCTGTAAAGCATGAAACCACGGACATTTCGCACTTCTCTATAGACCACGCAATCATTAGCAAACAGCTGTTTGCAGGGGCAAACATTTTCTGATATATCATTAATAAACAAAATAAAAACCAGAGGTCCCAAAACTGACCCTTGTGGGACACCTGATGTGATGGAAGTTACATTAGAACTGGCTCCCTTTATAGTTACACACTGAGGTTAAACTTAAGCATTCCCTGATCCAGACTACCAACCTTTGAATTCACATTTAAACAACGCAGCCAGTGGACAAACAATCCATGATCAACCACATCAAAAGTCTTTTTGAAATATATAAACACACATTCAATGATGTTACCACCATCCAAGGCTTTGCATACCTCGTAAACAAATTAAATTAGCATTGTGATGCAGAATGCATTTAAAGCAGACAGCTGGGCTAGTTGGTGATCTTTAGATTCAATGCACATGGTAACTGCGCTAGAGACACGGACAAAGATAGAGGGACACCACAAACACTAACATCAACTGGCTTTATTCCAGACAGGCACATGAATATATAGGCAAACGTGTACATCAGATCACACCCTAAAGCGCATGTGCAACGGCACCTTCTTGTTCAGGAAATGTATTTCTTTAGATGACAGTGATACCGATTGGTTGCTTACGCAAGGCTGTCGTTCTATGTGAATGAGGAATGCTTCCAGTATTTCGCGTTGTTTTTGATCTGAGCTTACAAAAATGACCCTGGTCTGATTAAATATCGGAGAACATTTATCCTTACATCGTTTGCAATGTGCCGCCAAGTGTCCCGGACCTGATAATGCCTCGACAGCCAGCTTGTGCTCCATAAGCCAAACATTGATACAACGGCCAGTTTGGCCGATGTACCAATTCCCGCATGACAGGGGAATTCTGTCTACCACATTAGTCCTGCAGGCCACATATGGCCTTTGATGTTTTATCGGGCAACAGGGCTTCTTCTGAATTGAGGCAACATTAACAGCTTTACACAATTTTCCGAGTTTATCGGGTGCAGTCAGCACAACTCGGACCTTGCCTTTCTGCGCCACCTTCTTTAGGCGGTGTGTCAGCTGACGGATGTAGGGCAGTGCCACGTATCTATCCCGCTCATGAGCTTGTAGCTCAGTCGTCGTTGCCGGTTTCTTAACGGTTCTCATTTTTTGCAGGCCTTCAGCGACAGATGTCAGGAGTTCCCTAGGGAAGCCTGCTTTCGTCAAGAATGCGCCTGCAGAATGCGCCTTGCCAGAAGCCATGCTGGTTTGGATTTGGTTTGCTTTATGGGGGTTTTACATCCCAAAGCGACTCGGGCTGTGAGGGATGCCTTAGGAAATTTTGACGACCTGGGGTTCTTTAACGTGCACAGACATCACATAGTACACAAGCCTCTAGAATTTCGCCTCCGTTGAAATTCGACCGCCACGGCCGTGATCGAACCCGCGTCTTTCGGGTCAGCAGCCGAGCGCCGTAATAGGTTTATAGGTGTTTGCACGATGGAGCCTCCTCTGTAAGCTTTACCGCATTTTCGGCATTTTTTTTTAAAGGGGGCTGCGAGGCATTTGTATAAATCAACCTTCGGGTAACCAGGGCATTTCATGACATTCATTATAAGGTTTTATTAGCATCATGTTATTTTGTGTTGCCAGTCTTGTCACTTTATGTATTTCATTTTGCATGACCACATACATTACAGGTTGGATACTTTTATGCTGTCTAACCAAGTCCACATTTCTTTATATGGTGCTGAATCAGTCTAGTTTTGTTTATTTCAGTTGCAAAGCCCTTACACTACATTAAAAAAAATAGCGGCAACAATGTTTGTTCGTTTATCATTTTCAGAAATTTTTTTTGTAGTCAACAAATTTTCAATTCGATATTCAAAGCCATTTTTTTCGTCATATTTGTATTCGATTTATATTCAAAAATTTCATCATACACCCCTATTCGTAATGTTTGTGTATATGATGAGCTCCAGAATTTTACAGGAATTGCTTATTAAGGAAACAGGATGGTAACTAGACAGCAACTAGAGAGGCCCGGTCTTATGAATCGGAATCAGGCAGGCAACCTTCCATTCGCTGGCAAGTGAAATGGTAAGCAGAGATTTCCTGAATAAAACAGCTAAAAATGGCGATGCAGGACAAACCATCAGGGCCACCGGCCTTGCACACATCTAAGTGCTGAAGAAGTGCAGTAATTCCCCTTTCATCTACTGCTATGTTCGGTACGCACGATAGAAATCCTGATCTGAAGAAATTGTTCAAACAGTTTGCCTTTTCGAGACTTCTGTCATTCGTGTGACCATTCCACTCGAGAGAACAAATGCCAAAATTGTCTTTGCTATTTCGTTTAATGTATCGCCTAAATTCTTTTGGGTTCTTGAGAAGGAATCAAAAAAGCTCTTTTCAACTTGTGCAATGGCCTCCTGTAGGTCGTTGTAAGCAGTCTCAAAGTTTGGTTTTGTCAGGCAATTGAGATTTCGTTTCTTTTTTTATGTACAGTTTGATGCTGCACAGCTCGAGGCCGAAAAGGATAGAGGGAATAATAACGACCTCGTCTCTCTCTCCAACGTCACAGTACTCCTTTCTCATGTATCATCACTTTGCTTTTCCCAAAGCTCCCTTTCTCAAGTTATGACTTTCACTTGCACTGACATCATTTGCAATCCCCTATGACATTACAGAAGTGCTACTACTACCTTACTTACACAGAAATGCCAAAAATGTGTTTCAGAAGAGGATGCATCCGGGAATAGCTGGTGTCATGAACATGAAAACTAGAAGAAGGACAGAAGAAAGAAAGAACAGAGAGGGACAGCACTCCGAGAACACCTTCTCTGCTCTCTCTTTCTTCTGTGCCTGTTCTAGTTTTCACGCTGACTTATTCACAAGATGGTGTTCGAGCCCCTTTAGACAATAACACATCTGTCATCCTGGGTGACAAGTGATTCCTGGCAGCTTGGCAAGAATGACATGTGGTGACATGCTCAAGAAACCTCACTAAAAATAAAAAAAGGCATTTTGAGAGAGAGCTCAAGAAAGGAATAATCCTTAAATGCAGCAGACGAATTGAATCGAACTGTAAATTTTTCCAGTGACAAAAGACAAAGACAGGAGAAAGTTGGAATGATACTGGCACCGTCTTTAGAGCAAAGGTGTAGTGATGAAAGGGTACCTGTCCCCACATTTTCCTTTCGTGGTTTAGCACTGAAAAATACAAATACAAACTAGCTTGCCCTGTCCTCAGCTCTTTGCCAAGCATTTGGTCTCTTTGGCTATGACTGCTACTTAGCATTTCTAAACCGACAGACTCACACAAGTACATTTTTGAGGCCATTTGCACACTCGACTTTGTCAACCATGCTAGCCCACCTTTGAAAGTTTCTTGAGGAGCACTTTGTCCTTTTGCAGGAATGGTTTGTACTGGGTGTAGAGGCCTGCAGAGACCACAAAAGAGTTCTTTGCCATTCTTTTTTTCTGTACAGTTACTTAATGGCAAAAGCAGTAATGAAAGAAATCACAAGGACTGACACTAAAAAAGTGCCCATAAGCACAGATGGAACTACTTTTCTTTTATTCCCTTTTTCCCCCTCTTCCTTCACCCCTAATCAGGAGTAGCATGCCAGGTTAAATACCAGGCATGCCTCTCCTGTATTCATTAAAATCTCTCTCTCTTGGGCATTGGCTGAACTAGAAAGGATGGCATACAGTGAATGCACAGGCAGGATATGGAACATGAGAACTGTTCTTGTTCCCCACGAGAATAATTCTTCTACTATGAGAACTGAAATCTCAAGCACCCTTCACAGATACCAGGACAGCGAAGTGCCAATGATTAGGAGAGCAACTTCGGCAGCCAATTCAGCATAAAAAGCTAAGGAAAACATATGCTACAAGAAAAAAAAAACAAGTTCAAGACTAATTGGGAACACACAACATGCTAGTAATTCAACATGCATTGCTTCCCTCCCCAACATGCCATTGGCAGCTAGTGAAATGTTTTACCACCAAAGCATCTATTGTTTCCCTAGTGTTCCCATTTCATGTTGCCATGTGGCCTTCCGCACAATTCTAAGTCCAACGTGTTCAACAAAAGCATTCTGCATGACAATCAAAATTGTCAAATCATAACCATCTCAAAAACTCCAGTCAATATGTTGTGCATATGATATGCGCTGTTACAAAGCCTCCATATACAATGCCACCTGTTGGAAATGATGCCTAGACAGATGATACAGGCCACCTTTTTCCACGTTTGCCTAGACAGAATGGTATAAGAGCATATGTATGTTATGTTTTGGATCTGCATGGTATGCACTGTGAGCAAACAGTTACCCGTGACGTGCGGCCCGCACATCATCAACGTCACGATCGCCGGTCATGCGGTACGCACTGTGAGCAGTGAACAATGGTGCATGGCCATACAGAAAAAAAAAAAAAAAACATCAGTCATGAATGCATTTCCTATATTTCTGGATACATATTCCGCTCGTTTTTAGATGATACAAATTATTTTTAACCACCCTGTGAGATTTATATTGTAGAGACTCTACTGCATTCTCCTATTCAAATGGGCTTTTTGTACTTTTCCCCCTGAAAGCAAAATAAGAACAAAGAATGCAAGGCATTTCGTGTGACCAGTTTCCGGAGGTGAGGACACAGAAAAGTGTCACCCACAACCGCAGTGGCAGCATCGTGTTATTTTGAGCAGTCTTCAGCAGTTTATTTTACTATTACAGGTCATGCAAAGATCAGCAGACCTGCAAACCCTAAGCTAAGCAATGTGCCTTTTTTTCAAAACATGAGCCCTAAAGAGGTTTCATAACTGGTACAATTATTTAAAAAGTCTGCACAACCACAGTAGGGAATCATACCTGGCTTGCTGTCTAAAGTGCGCAGTTGGCCTGCCTTCTTGAGCTTCTGTGGGGAATCTGCAGAAAATTTTAACCATTTTTGAAATGCCACCACAAACTTCAAATAATCGGTTTAGAACACAATACTTGCATTGTTTTTCCAGAGATGGTGGCATATCTGCTGTGCAGGAGGACAAATGTACTTTACAGGTTGTGCATGTACAGACTGTACAAATGTATAGTTTACAAAATGTGCAAACAGGCTGAGAACCATGCATGAATTCTTATAAATACCATATAAATACCATGTCATGCCTTGACAGATTCTGCATTTTTGTAGTATTTAAAATATGATTTCTATAAAATATTGTTTGCTGCAGCACTGAATGCTCTGACTGAACATGCCAGTTATTTTCATAGGTAAATTTTTTCACCGCTTCAAATGGAGCCAGTGGTCTCCCTAAGATCCCCAAGATCACTCACAACAGCATACCAGCAACAGGAAACAAAACAAGAACAATCCAGCATAAAAACAGTAAACGTTCTTGGAATAATAAACAAGCCCTCACCAAAAGAATAAGTAACAAATGCTGCTCTTATCTATACTAGGTGTCAATGCATTTAGCATTTAAATTGTTTTAGCAGCTCTCACCTGCACATTACACAAATGTATAAACAAAATAAAGAAAACACAGATGGTGCTAAATATCTCTCCCAGTGGCGGCTAAATATCTCTTGATAAACTAGGTTTGTCCCAAGGTACCTTCAAAGTAAAAAATGTTTTGTCTGCACCAAACATGCAACAGATAGTATATGTTATCATAGGAGTGATGAAGGCAAGCATAGAAATAACCAGGACAGATCATGAATGGAATGGTGCAAGGAATTTTAATGTTACCAAATACAGGGAGAAGCAAGAGAGCCCGTGTACCACAAAGCTACGTGTCATTCATATGTTTAAATTTCTTTCTGTATCTGGCTGTCATTACTTCCACAGCAAATTCCCATTTATATAACACCACACTACTTTAAGTACACACTAGTGTTTCACCTTGCCTTCACATTTGCAGCAGTTTGTGTATCAAAACTGCACCACAACAGAAAATCAATCAACTTTAGCCTCTCCAGATAATTACAAAAAAAGAAAATAAAACACAAGCACTTGATGTAGGGATGTGCGAATAGTGGTTTTCTGGTTCGAAGTGAATGGTAATTTTCTTTGAACAATTTTAAAGCAAATGCTCTGAATACTTCTGGCACACAAAAAAGGGTTAATAAGCATTTTCAAAATCATGGATTTTTCCAACACACAAGGCCAATACATGTGAAAAAGAGAGAGTGCATTGAAGCTTTGTCACACTCATTGAAGCTGTTCTGACTTCATGCAAAAATTGCCACTGGAAATTGGGGTAGTCGACCTACATGCGGTGCTGATGCATCTGTGGGGTGTGTGACCTCTATGTGGGACCTCCAACAGCTGTTCTTAATTGCAAATGCATCAATGCGCAGCTGTCGCTTTTAAATAGTGACTTCATGAACACCTGCCGGGAGTAGGCGCCCTGTGCCCCTCGCCACCCCGCATCAGGCGTCGGGAAGGGCATCCATCTCCATGTGCCTCGTGCTAGCCCCTCTTCGTGCTCGCACCGTCGCACTTTATTAACAAATTTCACGGAGAAGAGCAGCTGCGCCAGCTACAGTCAGCTCAGACTCGCACCGCTATGTCAAGGGAGCCGCACATCCTCCAATTGATGCCGAGCCAGTTCTGGTGTGTGCGCACCACGGGCGCAGGCACCTGGCAGGTACATATCTGGGTGCCAGGCTTGCGCCTGCTCCTGTCTGCTGCCGCACGCATGTGCAGACCAGCTCCACCATACACACGAGCGCGCAGGCACACGACGCATATGCCTAGCAAGTGTCGACAGACTTGGGGCATTGGTTGCATGCATGCACCGCAGTGACATCCCATAGGAGGTACGCTGAACCAGAACGACATGAAACAGGCATTCCAAAAACATTATTCGCTCGAGACGAATACTTAAAGATCTCAAATACCAAGCATTCGGACCGAATCAAACATCAACTACTTTAATATTCCACCGAATACCTGAAATTATCGAACATTCGCACACCCATAACTTGATGCGCCAGCTTGTGTAAACACAGCTACAGTTTCATGATTATTACTAAGTAGGCTATTGAAGCCTGCTTACTGAAGCCTACTTACTGAAACCTACTTACTGGCAGCTGAAGCTACAAGACATCACAAATTGAGTTTCATCTCTGCAGCCTTCAGACTAAGTGGACGGATTAACTAAAGTTGACAACCAAAACATCAAACTTCTCGTGCATATACACCAGCACATCACTCTACTGATGTGCTGCTTGACTTATTAATTATCTAAAA
This sequence comes from Amblyomma americanum, assembly GCF_052857255.1. Classification (NCBI taxonomy): domain Eukaryota; kingdom Metazoa; phylum Arthropoda; class Arachnida; order Ixodida; family Ixodidae; genus Amblyomma; species Amblyomma americanum. The sequence continues at coordinate 9,151,418 of NC_135503.1, read as the reverse complement.
GACAATGTCATTTTTGCAATGTCAAATGATTGCTCATAAACTTCATTCTTGAGAACTATGACCGTATTAACTCTTTCCTTACTGCGAAAAAATGACCGCTCTTCAGTGTTTCAAAATAAAAATTATTTCTACAAGACGTGCTAAATGCACTGCACACTGTGATACATCAAACTGTAGCTTACTGATTATACTTCCGAAAGAAAAAAAAGCGCAGTTTCGTGTGCAAAGCTTTTAGAAAATTTATTGATTAAATATGTTGGTAACATGAAAAAAGAATATAAGCAAAGCAAAAATAAGCCGCTGCACTGAGCCAGAAGATGATTACAAAACAATTTTTTAAAATTAACAAGAATGTTTACTTGATTCGAATCAGTGTGAAAGCACGGATTTGCGCTACATAGCAGATGATGATGAGCAGGCAGTGCCGCGGAACGGAGCAGATGGAAGTTGATGAAGACTATGTTCTGCAATGCACAGTGCGAGAGTGCGCAGAGCAGTTTAACACGAGGCGTGTTTGGCTGCGGCGGTAGCCTAGTGGTCTCGCACAGCGGCCTTTGAATTTGATCTGTTTGTGTTGCCATGGGTTTGACTCCCAGTCATGGACATTAATGCGACTTTTTTCTGCCTCTTTTTTTCTATGCTTCCGAGGTGCACATACAACATACAATTTTGCTAGGCTCTGAACCTCCGTATTAGTGCTTTCGCATTAATACACAGAACAATGCACATGTTCCTAGCTACCATTCTTGCGATTTTCAGCTGTGTACATAATACACTGCGCTTTGCGTGGCCTTTCAAGTTTAGGCACTGTGACTGCTGTGCCATTAGAGATTGCAGTTGTGTAAGGACGTGAAGTGGAGGTAGATGTGGGATGTGCTGCACATTACACTTGTTCTTATTTCTGTTCTTGTTTTTTTTTATATAGCAGAGGTTGTAGTTCCTCTTTTTCTCCTTTTTCTTTTTTCACTGGGTAGTGAATGGGTTCTGTGGGTGAAAGGGGGGTGTGGCCTTCCTTGACATCATCATAATCAAAAACCTTCTGGCGCATTTGGTAAAATATCTTGGCAGTATGTTGTGAAGGCCCTCAAGAACCAAATAAAACCACTCCCATCATTTAGAAATAAAGTGCACTACATAAAATACAGCGTGAATGGTAGCACGAAACACATGCAAGTACAACATGTTAATGTCCCGGGCCTCTGAGCACAGTCTCGTAATCTAAACTCAAATCCGACCATTCCACGTGGTTCTCTAACTCACCACTACTGCTATAAAAAAAAAGGCAGCACAGACACCGACAAAAGTGCTCAGTGTAGCCTTTTGCCTTTGAGGAGCACGCGGCAAAACATGCGCCATGATTGGCGGCTGGCGGACTGCATCCGATCAGTTTCATTTTTCATGTGGCCTCCTCGCATTAGAAAAAAAAAAACTAAACAGATGGTGTTATAGAAGCAAACTAGGTGGCACAGCTTGTCCAGGAGCACAGTCTTGAATTTTTGGCAGCAGGTTCAGAGCGACGGTCATATGCGGTCGATGGCCTATGGCACAGTAAGGAGAGTTAAAAAGCTGTTCTACAGTTGGGAATAAATGCTGAACTTGAAGGTGAGTCATTCATGCCAAAGTATCAAAAGCAATACACTCTATCACTGCATTTTGGGAAGATTACTGGGCGCACTTTTTGTAGCGCTCTAAACTGCATGACAGCCACAGGTGTCAGTAAATGTTCGACGCATGGCGATACAAATGGCGTGGCAGAAAAAAGAACGCACCAGGCAGGGGGTCATCACCAAGTCTCAACACATGAGGCCAGTGCTGCAGAGTCTTGGCAAAAAACGGGTTGGTCACGCCCAAAATCACAGCGGGCCTGCACACACGCGTTCACAAGTGTCACAAATGTTAACACTGCAAACATCCATACACTAAACATTATAAAACTACTAAAGTGCTGGACGATGTTGCAGCAGTGCAACGGCAGCTAAAAAGACAGCCTTTGCTACAGGAGAGACACGCAGTGCAGGAATAACGTGAGCTATCTGAAGCAGTCAGTCAGCACATCAGCCTACGGACTCAGCTGCACTTTTGGGCACATTGCGTAGGACATCCTCCATGTAAAATATTGGTTAAATAAGTTAATGAATAGCACTAGTGCAAAATGCAGCTAAATCGATAAGATGGATATTCAGAGGAATAGAGGCCTTCGTTTCTGCTTTGCTAGGAAAAATGCTGAAGAAGAAAAACGAACTCAGTTTAAAGCATGGTACATAGTGTGTTCCTAGAGGCCAAGTTGCTCGTGACGGCGAACAAATTTCACTGAGCTAATTGGTTGGCCAGTCAACATGCGTGCACTCTGCATAGACAAGGGCACGAGTGCAGAAAATGACAGGGCACAGCAGTTTACTCTCTTATGCACCTTTTTCTTTTTCGTCATCAATATGAGTGCCATGTGGCATTCATATGCCCACACGGAAAGTTGCAAGCTTCCTTATTATATCTGTTGAGTTGGGTAATGCATTGGTAAGGCGCACATTACACTTCAGGCTATCTTCAGGTCCAGGTGTCAGGCTGACCAACATTATGCTGATCTTGTCGGTTGCAAACAATGAACCATGTTGAGAACAATGAAGTCACCAGTCACACCTTCCGTCATAAAGACAGAAGAATCCCCTTAAAGCTCTGTCTTTACAACAAAAGGAGTGTCTTCAAATCAATTTGCTGCACCCTTCAGCAAGGTAAAGGGCAAGCTGTGCCTGAGCACTGCACTGCAGAAGGGAACAGAACACTCACGTTTCACTGATTGAATGACAGCCATGATCTCTTAAAGCACTAGGCAGAAGAGGAACCTCAACAGAGGCACTAGCGTGGGATTGCTTGTACGCTCGACAAGACGGCAACTGAGATCAGAAACGAAGGCCTGGCACCTCTCAAAATGAGCTGGAAGATGCCAGGCTTCCGAGTGCCCTGATGCATCAATGGGGCTAGTCAGCCTTTTGCGAAAATAGCCAGGCCTGCAAAGGGTCAGCAGAGCGGGCTCAACACGTACAGCTAAGCTCAAAACACTAGGCTTCATCAGCTTGTGCTTTGGTCGCAGGTTTTAGCACACCTAGCCAAGTTAAGATGAATGTTATACCAGGTGCTTTCCTTTAATCTGTACAGATATTTTTTAAAAAGCAGTGAAAGATGTGACGATACGGTCTGTGCAGGTGCCTTTTATGGCATAGTGGACATTTATATACACGGTAGCAGGTAGTTAAAAGACGATTAGTTAATAACTACTAACTAATCAACTTTTTAATTTCCACCTTTAGTGCACAATATTATACGATGGAATCAGAGGAATTTAAAACTGTAAAATAACCCAGTTTTTTTTTTAAATTTTTAAATAACCATTGTGGTTCGAGATATAAGAAGTCTAATTATACACAAAAAACGATACCGCACTGCAACCAAAGCAAGAGATACGCCAGAAGTAGCATATAAGAAGGCGTTTATCTTACTGTACTTTAGACTTCAGAGGTCACAAAGCACTGAGCATGGCCAGCATTCACACATGCATGCATGCATGCACATGTAAGCAATTGTGCCCTTCAATTTACACCCACAGTAATCACAATGCAAAATTAACACTGCCGATCAGACACTGTCTTCGATGGCATGACCTGAGGTGCACCACAAGATGCAGCACTCGCCCTGCCCCTCTGGCCCATGCTCATTTCATAGTCATTTTACAGCAACAATAACACACCTTCCACTGCTATAAACATTACATGATCCAATGGCAAAAGTGCCAGATAAATTTTTTTCCATCACAACATCAAATTTTAATGCAGCAAAACACTGATGCACTGAGGTAAACAGACGATTCCACTAAGTGTACTAAGAATATATAACAAACCATATAAAATAGCAGAGGAAATTGCAACATCAAAAGCCATGAACAACCCTGATTATATTGATTATGGCAAACAAATTTCACTGAGCTAATTTGTTGGATGCCACAGGCGTTCATGCATTGCGCTTGCTTCCATTGGCTGCTAATTTTGTACTCCTCCTGTTGTCAGCCAAAAAGGTCTGTTCATGGCAAGCACGAAAAGGAAGTTGACATTCCCCCAAGCTGCTTGCCAGTGACAACAGCGCATCACTCACAGGCAGGGGGATCCCGTGGTGTACTCCTTGAACTCGCTATCATGAATTGTGAAGAAAGGCCGGTAGTCTGCACAGTACCGCAGGGGCCAAACAAGACCAACCAAGGCAAGGACAGTCTCTGAGCACACAGCAGGTGATGGTGCCATCACAACTATGGGCTGTAAGAGAACAACGCACTTCAGCAAAGACTAAAGATGCTGCACTTCGTAGTGGCACACGTGATCAAAATATCCATCATACCAATCAATGCTCACAAAGGTGAATACATGCTAGCCTTCACTACCTGGATGCAGTGACCTGATTGGCAGAAGTCGTTTTTAAGCAGCGTTTGAAGAAGCCAAAAGTGCATTTTGGTGCAGAAGAGTGAGCGTCTGGTGCAGATTATAGATATACATGAAACCAAAGAAAGTATATGTATGCTTTCTTTTTTTATCATTGATCACTGGGATATAGATAGTTGTAATTATTTCTTCAAGTGAAAGATAATGTAACACAAAGTAGCATAAAAGACAACCACATGCCCCAGGTAAAATCCCTACCCATGACCTCACATCTCTCGTCACATGCTCGATAAACTGAGCTATGGCAGTTGGTGCCCCCCCCATCTCCCCCAAACCATATATCTATATAACAGGTGTTTCTTTAGCCAACAGACATTTTTTTTTAAGCTATAAAAAAATACATCAGTGCAGGTGGTCTGCAAGGGTAGACTTTAGCAAGATGGGCATTCTACCTGTGATAAAGTGCAATTAAAAAAATTAGATAAAATGAATTAATCAGCACTTAATTTGTTTCATGGTGCAAGATTATATTGTAAAAGTTGTAAAACAGTATATTATATTGTAAACACATTATATTGTAAAACACTGAAGGTGAGCTCAGTGTCGTGGTTCCATTTATTGGATCTTAAATACACACTTCCGAAAACTTAGTTGGCTTTCCCAAGTTATGTGTATGCGCACCACACGCAACTGCCTCTTTTTGATAGGTCAAAGACGAGAACCCCAAAACTGACCCCCTCTGAGAACTTTGCGGTAGCATGCCTTTCCCCCACTTTGGCTGAGGAAGGACGTGCCATCAGTGAATATTTGTGACATGCGCATATCCAGCGTACCCTTGATCCACACCACACAATGACCAGAGTATATCCCTGTGTGCTGCAGGCCTGTTTCGCTTCTCTGTTTTCATAACGTGGGCTAACAACTGGGATGGTCAGCATGGTAACTTCCTGCATACCGACCGATTGAAGGATTCTCATCTGCTTAGGAAACTCCCCCCCCCCAGAAAAAGCAGAAGACAGCAACTACAGTAAAACTTCGTTGATACGTTCCCAGTTCATACGACTTCTCGGTTCGTACGCTCAAAATCGCGGACATTAAAAATGTCCTATAGAGTTATTTTTCCCAGTTAATATGTTCCCGGAAAACACGACTTCCCGGCTACTACATTTAAAAATTTCGACAAATTGTGGTCGTACAATATGTTTATTGACCAACCGCACATGTGCAAATATACAAGTGAGCCGAACGAGAGGGCACGCAACATGTTTTTTGCGACAGCTACCCGCCGTGGTGGCAGTGCCTCGATGCGACGGGGCAAAGCACCACCACCAAGAACAACAAAAAAAAAAACTGCGCGCTAGCATCTGCGATGGCTGTTTCTGCGGGGGCGCAATATAAAGAGGAGAAACGCTGGGGTTTCTTAGCGGCGCATAAAGGAAAGGAGGCGAAGCTTCTACGAACGACAGCGATGCGCTTATATACGAACGAATGGGCCGGGTTAAAAAGCAATCAGCCACTGCAGTGGCTTTCCCACAGTACTTGGGTGCAAAGAGGCGAAGCGTCTGAAAATGACAAGGAAGAGGGATAGGTTACTTTCGACACTGCCATCGACGGACCAAATGCTTACGAATTTCTTTTCGTGCTAAAGACAGCGCGAATGTGGACTGAATTCAGCCAGCACTGGAATGGGATCTGTTCAGCTCTTCTGCCAAGAAATGCAATCGACATTGGGTGCGTTCCAATACCTCCGAGTAGACGGCTACTTAGACGTCTAGCAGGACAACCGCCATCTTTGGACGCGTTCCATTTCTCATGAAGCCGTCTAAGATGACTGCTTTGCCAAAGTCAACATCGATGCAGGCTAACTTGCTGTCTAAAGGTGGCAGAGCTGATGTACGCGGATGAGCGAGTCGCGCTCTTCGCGGGCGTCGGACTGTACCCGGAGTATAGGAAAGGAAAAATGTGTCATTCCATTAAGTTAATTGGTATGCAAACTAGTGGCTAATTAATCTTCGTGGACGTGCGATTCCTAGCAGTGAATCACGCAGGAGAGAATCGCGCGGTTGAGAACCTTGCTACAGCAGTGGACGCTGTAGGTCTGTTTACGTAGTCTGACGATGCCGGATCTCAATTAGCGCCTTGATTTTAGGGATTAATACTCGTCGCTGTCGTTGGGTTCCTCGACGGGTGTTAAGACGGCTGGCGTAACGGTTAACAAATGTATTTTTCTGTTGGTGTATTAGCAGCATCAACTTTTCGCGTACATTCATTTTTATCTCTACAGTCTCCGAACAAACACACCGGCATGCTTTCATACAGCAATACGGCAGCAATCATACATAAAATTGTTCAAGATCATCATCATGGTGCTCAATAGTGAGCGCACAGCAAATCTGCCCAACAAGATGCTAGTGTAAGTAAATGAAAATACAGAATACTGAATACCAAGCTTCCCTCTGTCACCACAACACTTTCAGTAGCCTAGTGACAGCCTATGCATAGCTACACCCAATAAGTGAATTATAGCCCTGTCACAAGGGCAGTTTTAATGTCCATTGAATCAATGGACATAGAACTCAATAGGGATCGGCCAGTGCCAGCTCAAGGGCCACTGAGAAAAGCCTCGCACCCACTATATACATTGAAAAACAACACATAAAAACTCAAAATGAACAAAAATACCTTTTTGACTTAATGGCAAAATTTTAGACTACATTAGCCCATTCACAGGGTAATTTTTACTCGGTAGTGAAAATTACAGCTCTGCAGAACGTGCGCCGGTCAGGTGTAAACAAACCGATACTGTTCTCGTTGTGCAGCGTCGCGGTGTTCCGCTTCATTTCCCTTTTTTTTTTGCAACAACCAAGACCAAGAAGTGCCCCACAAATGCTGCAACAACAGTAGCTATGCACACGACAAAGACGGTCACAGATCTGCGGCTGCTTCGCCAGTGAAAAGTGAATAAACAAAGCGTGCATCGCCGTCCATTGTCACATTACCATCGCTGCCTCTAGATTGTTCTGAACAGTGCACTATTTGAATAGCTTTTCTTGAAAAAGGTTTCAATCGAAATAGCACTTCAACATTCGGTTCATTTTACTCAGCTTGACTTTTTTTTTTTCAATGTTGCTACCCCTAGCACCATCTGTTGGATCACATGCTCACGACTCGCTCAATAATCATTGAAATTTTCCACGTGGCAGTGGTGCATCTGGATGGCCCTCGAAAATTTCGATGGCCATTGAATCAATGGGCATTGAGATTTCCTGAGTGATAGGGGTACAACACCCAATAATGGAGGCAAAACTCACCTCTGATACCAGTACCAGTTCCCACAGGAGTTGCACATGAGACAGCAGGGGCATCAGACACCTGCATAGACAGAGGGATTGTTTAATCCTGCAGTTTTATCTTGTTTCCTTCAATGACTGCATACCTCCTAAAGCAGTAGGAGAAATTGGATGCACTAAGTTGAGTTGCTTTATCACTGTTTGCTGCATGTATAAAAGTGAATGGCACGTATGTACTCAGTCTCTGTGGCTAGGCCACACCTCCAGTAATCACAGAGTCCTTTTCAGTCTTTACGCCATGAATTTGGATCCGCTTTTTTCACAAGACTTGGCGCTCTCTGGGGAGTGGGCGAAAACTGGTTGAAAACAAACTCACTTGGGAGACGCAGGCACGATTCGGTTCTGTGAGGTGCATACTGCACCCGTGAACCGGCTAGTGTGTGCTTGACCTTGACAACTGTCACAATTTATCGCTTGCACCTGTCAGTACCATGAACTGCGCATGCGCCGTAGCAGCTGGTGGTTTGTTTTCAACCGGTGGAGCTGGAGGAGGAGAGGCATGCATAAGCCATTTGAAAAATGCGGATTGAATGGTGCAAAGAAAAATGCTCCATTTCAAAATCCAATTTTCTCAGCAATAAATGCGTTTTTTTGCTACTGAACAACATAGCCACAAAAAGTCAACCAATCTATTTTTACTGGGAACAAGAATTGGGTGGAGTTGTCCTCAGTGTCACTTTAAAGCCAGTGACACATGCAGCAAGTGGGTGTGGTGCACCCACCGAAAGAGGTCCAGCTCGTGTACTGAGGGCACGGGGTCCAGGCCTGGCTGGCAGCTAACTGCGGGCATGCCTAGGGTCCGGCCCAGGCCTTGCAAGTGTGGGATTCGAGCCTCCAGAGACACCCCGTGCAGGGGTAAGCTGAGAACACGGCCCGGCACAGGAGCGGGCCAACTCTCCAAGTTCCGCACAGCTGCGCAGCCACAGGCAGAGCCGATGAGCAAATGCGACACTGGTGAGATGCAGAAACGGGAACACCTAACGAAGGACAACAACACTCAAAAGGCAAGTGCCGTCGACAAAACCTGTAAGGAGCACAAAGTGCTAAAAAAAAAAGAGGAAAAGAAAGAAGACACCACAGGCACTGACAGCCAGCTGTTTATCCCTGTGAAAGCTACATGAACATACATTTATCACTCTGTTTACTGACTGATTTCTCACAAAGTCAGACAGCCGGAAAAACCGGACTTGCCCAGCACTGCAGTGATACCCTGAATCGCTTCTGACGAAGGACCTTAGCGTTGAACTTGACGCTGGTTAGAGCGTACGAGCCTTGAGTCGAACTCTTCACTTGGAAGTGAAACACGAACCACCTTTGCAGGCTGAGGTGTTCGAAACTGGGTTTGCCCCCGAAGGGGTGCAGCGGGGTTTGCAGAGCCTCCTCCAAGCACACACCCCTGAAGAAGCCGGGCGCCGGGCCGTGGGTAGCTTGTACCCATTTTTACCGGTGGGTGTCTGGCGGTGGGTTTCGAACCAACCACCTCCCGCAGCCGAAGCGGACACCCAGACCACTAGGCCACGACTGCGGTTGCAGCTAAAAGATGCAAATGCAGGAGCAAAGAAATGTACAACAAGGATGAACAATGAGGAAAAACTTTTTACATGTTTTTGTCAATAATAGTTCCTTTATTTTTTGTTGTTTCCTTTTTTGAACATGAAATTTTGCCTGCTGGTCACAATATTTTCTTGATGCTTTGGAATAAATAATCAGTTTAAGTGTAGAGCTGGTGGTGTCTCCTTTCTTCACCCTTTGTGGTGCCGCTTGTAATTTCAATAACAAAGATCCTTCCACATAAATAGAGTATTCAGGCACAAAGAAAGCCAACGCATTAGTTTCACAACACAAAACACCAAAGCTAATTTGTTACAGGCATGCAAAAAATTTCGCAGCAAGAGTCACAATGGCCAGAAATAAACACCAGAAGGATTGTGAACCACTTTTTACGTCAAATATACGCATGACATTATAAATTAACAACAAAAGTTGATGCTCTTACTGGTGACAAAATCTGACTCCATGAAAATGGCACGGGAAGTGCTACCAAGCTGACCGTTCTAGCTATTAAGGTATGTTGTTGGGCAAGTTGGTGACTCATTATTATGAAGGAACACAGAGCAAAAGAATGGGGACACAAGAGAACAGTGCTCTTGTGTGTCTGTTCTCTTCTGTCCGGTTTTTTTGCTCTGTGTTCCTTCGTAATGTTCTATGCTAGGGGTTCTCAAACTTTTTGCCTCAAGGAACCCCAACAGCCTTCAACATGTGCCAAGGACCTTCCCCATTCCACCACCCCCCCATTCCTCATCACAATATGTGGTCATAATCATCACAGTCTGTCGATGCTGCTTGTGATATGAACCCTTGCTTTTTTCTCTGCTGTTTCGTTTACTTTTGTATATATTTGTTTGTTCTCTTGCTTTCAGCAATTAGTTCTTTATTCAATGCATGCCTCTCCTCCCACTGATGTTCAGACTTCTAATCCCAAGACAAGAATATACAAAACTATTCACAAGACAAACTTCCCCTGCATTTGCACACCTGATTGGCTGGATTATGCACAGAATTATGTGACACCTTTCCCTGGTTATCTGCCGCTCCCCACTTCAACATCACAGCGGCATCAGCGTTTTTTTTTTTTTAATTTTGACAGATACTGGCTTTTCGGCACATATGAGCTTGCCAGCGGCAAAACTTCAGCCCAGTGCCACCGACGCCGTCGAATTGCCCAAAGGAGCATCTGAAGAGATCCACACGCTTCCTTTTTGTTGTACTGTCTGGGCTCGGCTAGTTCGGAGGTGTGGCCCACCCTTTCAGTCGACGCACACGAGTGCACGTAACACGCGTCGCCTTGTGCGCCATCCCCCTCCCAGACGATCTTGCCAGCGTTCTAAACATAAGTGCACTAACGCAGCTGCTTCACTATGTGCCCGTTACTAGCGCCATGATGGAAGCGCCGGAGCATAGCCTCCTATATTTTCCATGCCTGGGCATCGGCTAAAAGGCGGCTGTTCAAGCAATATCAAGGCCACCAGAGCCTTTTGCAGGCGAAGTGCGAGGAGGTCCAGAGAGGGCTCACTACCCGCCAATGGGCGTGTGTTGGTGGTGTGCGTGCATTTCAAACTCCCTGCCCAAAACGGGTTGTCTGTGATGCGAGTCCCTCATCACGGCGAGCAGCAAAACTAAGTTTGCCGCGATAAACCAGACGATGAACGAGGTTTTAGGTACTCTCCGATGCCAGCACCTCATCGTGGCGAGCACACTCATTTATCGCTGCATGCCTACTTATGGCGATTGCCGCAAAGCAGCACTCGCAGCCTTGATGAAAAGTCGGCATCCGCTGACCTTGGCGCCGATGACCAGGCATGGAAACTATAGGAGGCTATGGCGGGAGGCCACCGGCGCTCCCGAAAAACATAAACACACGGTGCCGTTACTGGCACGCTGCCAAGGTCAGTGCTGTGGACGGCATTGATGCCGATGGCTCGAAACTGGGAAACGAGCTAACGCTCTGAAATTAGTTTTAACAAAGCGGGTACTGTGTCTACTTTGCACACACTTGCCAGAACTGTACCAGAAATGGAGTACAGGCCAGTGCGGGTGCTCGCAAAACCCACAAAAGCAGCCTGCGGAACGCAGTTTGAGAACCCCTCATGACATTTGCTGCGTTTGCTAGTCGGCATGCAAATTTGCCTGAAACAAAGAAATCACTGATAGGTGCAGCACAGATTCAGAAGACACTGCGAGTTTGCTATGTACATAGTGCCTTTTGGGTTAAGTTGTGCTGCCTTTTTACAGTGCTTCCTTCAGGATGCTGGACAACCAAGTTCCTCCAATGGCCCACAATGCTGGGTAAAAGGTGCCAGGGGAGAGACAACTTCTACCAAGCTCCTTAAGAGGATCCCGAAAATTCAAAACCAATCATGTCTACCTTTTTAGAATACACTAGTTATATTCACTGCGCAGTGTGACCTTCCTGCAAGGATGATAATTTGTGATTATTTGTGTGCAAATAAAATTTTAAAATATGAATCAAATATTACTACGAAGAAAAAATGGCTTTGAATATTGTATCAAATATCTGCCGTCAGAAAAAAAATTTCAGAAAGAGATTTATCTATTTACTTACTTTTTTTTCAGAATAGTACGTAGTCTTTGCGACCAAAATTAATCAGAACCAGACCAACTCAGTACCACACAAGAAAAAAAAACGATGTGCACAGAAATGTATAATGCTTGCTTCAACAGTATTACTGGTGTACACCTTCAGCAAGGATGGCAGCGCTTGCGGCTAGTGATGTTCCTAGTTAAAATTATCCAATATTTGACAAATTATGTTCGAATAAATCAGCTTCTTTACTACAGAAAAGCAGGGGTGCATGCTTCAACCACTGAAAGAAATCAGATTAAAGCAAGAGAAATTTACCAATGCCAAATTACTGAAAGTCACCTCTATGCTCAATGCTTATTAAGTATTTACTCTTGTACAAAAGGAATAGATAAACATGTGGCCTAGTGCTTTAAGCATCCACCTCGTATGCAGGAGATGCAGGATTCGATCCTTAGTGCCGTCGGGTACCGACCCGTGATACAATGCAAAGAGGCACAGTTTCCCGTAACAAACAGGATTAGCCAAATGGCCTTGCCATAAAATACTGGGTCCATGCTTAGTTCTCCTGTGAGCATAAGTGACTAAATATTCAAAAGAACACTGAAAGACCCAATGAGCTAGAGTAGTTTGTATTGGTGCCAAAGCCTATGGGTTGCATGCTACTCAGAGAGGCAGGACTCATGGCAGAGTAAATTCATTTTTACTTCCACTGCACTGCTGTTAAACACCGTGAACAGGTACACCAAAAAGAAAATCACAGAAAACTACGAAAACAAGACATACACACCAGCCTCAAGGCTAGGCTGACCCGTGCGGAAATACTCCTGTGCTATGAGAGAGAGAACACGGCTGAAGAGGCCCACCAGGGGTAGCCGTGTGAGCACCACGAGGGACTGCACAGAATGAAAGCACATGCAAGGTCAGTTACAGTTCAGACCTCATTCAATCAGTAAGGCTGGCCACATAGCACTGAGAGAAAGGTAAAGGTTTGCTTGCAAATTACATACTGCAAGTAAGCAACTTGCCTTTTGGAAATAACCCCTGCGCACATTAGGGTCTTTGACCTGACGAAAATACACGCAGCCATGGAAATAGACAGGGTCAGCTTGCAATGCCGGAGCCACAGCTGCATTGTAGGCCACCAGGGCTGGGCAGAGCGGCCTCTGAGGGAGGGCGCACTGCCGGATACGGAAGTGAAACTGGGTGTCTCCCATGCAGCCCGAGTTGGAGTCCGGGAAGGCCAGGTAGCAGATGCTGCTTTTCTGCAATGATCAAGGCAGCGGGTTGGCCATTCTGAAACAACACTTCAAGGCTTCTCATACTGTCTGCACCACACATCTTTCTATTCCTTTTTACCCCAAGTAAATGAATCCAGCAACATCATTTGTATGACCGGAAGAAATGAAAAAAATAAAACAGTAGCCCTGTGGCTATGCACCTCAATAATGGACATAAGCTCGTGGGCGCGGAGGTGGCCACATTTATTTTGCTGGACGACGGGAACCGATGCAGCGAGGCCAGGCCAGCTGAGGAACCAAGCATCCGAGCTGCTTGCCAACCTTGAGAGCTCTCTGGCGTTTGATGCTCGCGCTCCTCCGAGCTAAGCGTTCCAAGCTCGCACTCACCAACGCGGGAGGCACGGTGACGCGATGATGATCGCTACAAGCTTGAAAGTTCAATGCCTGGCCACAGCAGCTGCATTTCCATGAAAGTCAAAATTCAAAAAATACCAGTGTACTGAGATTATGGTGAACAAAACCATATTTACTCACATAATGGACATACTTGCATAATATAGACAACCCCTACATTACTCATTAAATTAGGAAAAAATTTTAACCGACCACAGTTTTTCCCAGCATAATACATGAAACGCCCTAACCAGCACCATTTTTTTTCAGCAAAAGAAAAAGCATTAATTATGAGAGTTAATACAGTTGATCTGAAAACTTAATCTGAAGTCCACAATGTCAGAAAATCATGTTAACATAAGGTCTGTTCGATACGCCTGCACTTCGTGAACTGGTTCTCGCGGTGCTGCGCTTCGCCATTCGTTTCAGCGGTGCAAGATGGCGCCATCTGCACAACGTCATTCGTTTCAAAAAGATGCAGACGTTGTGCAGGTCTAGTTCAGGAAAGTGCAGGAAAACTGTGCACCTTCTCAATGGTTGGTGCCGAAATGGTGCAGCTGTAGCCGCCATGGAAGCGGACAATGGCTTGCGCAACGATGGCTTGCGCTTTGCGATAAATGGCGGATATACTCGAATTATTCCACTCGTCGATGATAACAGTGCCTCACACGGGCCCGCCGACTCTCATGGAACGTGACTGGCCACCCGAGAAGGCGGCGACGGAGGTGGGGCGGCGGCCCTCGCCGGCACCTTGCATCTCTCGACCATCGTGCTCTCGACAAACCCGCAACCGGCGTCTTTCCTTTCTACTAATAAAGTTATATTAGTACTTGAAGCCGGCTATGTTAACTAAAAAGTAAACACGTGCATGCAGCGCATGATGCACGTTGTTGCAGCAACCGCTTAGCATGCAAGTCGGCGCGCGCACACCTCAGTCGTGTTCAGTAAAAGAACACACGTGCGTTTCGTTTAGCTGCCGCAAGGTTGCATCGAGGCTGATTCAAGGCAACACTTCGCTGCGATGTGCTGTTTGAAAATTCTTCACGCGGTTAGGGATGTTGGCGGCCGTTGATTTGGGCGCCATGCTGCTGGCTGTAATTTGGTGGCGACGCCAAGGCTAGCAGACGACCAGGCCTGCCGTCGACCATTCGTTTTGGAAGTAGGCAGCACTTGAACTGCTGGAACTGGCGCTGCACGTTCGCGGCACCGCCACGGCACCGCTGCAGAACTTTACAGAACTGGTGGAGGGAGTGCAGGCGAATCGAACGGACCTATGGTAAACTGAGGCGTCAGTTGGTCACACATACAACTTTTGTCCATAAAGTTTCGAGACTGATTTATTTTCTTCTCTATAAATGATTCCATAAAACAAATGTTGGTGTGTATGTGTAGGGCCATCTTTTCGGGCTAACCTGAGCTATTTATGTTAATTGCTGCGGCAGCCGCTAGATGGCACTACATGTAGAAAAATACGTTGTCACTAGTCGTCTGCGCATTCCACTGAGTGAATGTGGAGAGATGGACGTCCACAGCATGTAAACATAAAATTCTGTGTGAAGCTTGGCAAGACAGCCACACAGACATATGAGTTCCTTCGTAATGCTTACAGCAACGAGACATTATCGCGGGCGCGAGTTTTCGAGTGGCACAAGAGGGAAGTTTTGGGGAGAATGTCGGTGGAAGACGATACAAGGCAGGGGCACCCTTCAACCTCATAGAATGAAAAGAACATGGCTCGGGTCAGGGAAATCGTACAGCAAGACCACATCATTACAGTCCACATGTTATCAGATGCTCTCGACAATAGTAAGACAACAGGCCACCAAGTTTTGCGTGAGAACTTGGGGAAAAAAATGCTGAATGCCAGACTTGTGCCGCACTCCCTCACACAGGACCAGAAGGACACGCGGACATCAGTGATCGCTGATTTGCTCTCCGAGGTAGAGAAGGATGCTGCATTCATTGACAGCATCACTGCTGAAGACAAAACATGATGTTTTCAATACGATCCTCAAACAAAGAGGCAGAGCGCCGAATAGCGGTCCACAAGCTCTCCAGTGTCGAGAAAGGTACGGCGACAGAAGACCGAAACAAAGACAATGCTGATGGCTTTTTTCAATGCCAGAGTTGTCACACACCACGAGTTCATCCCACAAGGGCAGATGGTGAATCAGGAGTTTTATATCCGCATGCTCCAACACATGCGTGATGCACTGCGACGCCGCCACCCTGACATATGGGCATCTGGACAATGGAGCCTTCTCCACGATAACGCAAGTCCGCACAATGCTCTCATCATGACAAAATTTCTCGCCAAGCACAGCATTACTGTACTTTCCCATCCGCCATACTCACCTGACCTCTCCCCATGCGATTTTTTCCTGTTTCCTCGTGTGAAAAGAGCTCTAAAAAGTCGCCGGATGCGGAGCGTGGAGACCATTCAAGGCACCACGACAAAGGAGCTGACAGTCCTGCCAAAAGAAGCGTTTTCCAATTGTTTCCAAGACCTCAAGAAGCGTTGGAAGCTGTGTATAGGCTGCAAGGGAGACTATATTGAAGGGATTCGATCCCGACCGCAGCGTTCGAATTTTGATGGAGGAGAAGGCCCGTGTACTGTGCGATGTCAGTGAACCCTAAAGAACCCCAGGTGGTCAAAATTTCCGGTGCCCTTCACTACGGCATCCCTCATAGCCTGAGTCGCTTTGGGACGTTAAACGCCCATAAACCAACCAAACCAATTGCTACAGACAAATTGCCATTTCTAGGCGGTTCATGAAAGAAATGGGCTGAAAAGGACAACTTTATGCCCCAAACAACAATGTGCACTAGCATGCACTCATTTCTGCTGAAAAAAAAGCCCGAACTATGAAAGTCTTCGTTGAATAGCCCGACATAATTTCACCAGTGAAAGCACGAGACATCAGGAGAAGAACACAGGACAATGCTGGACCCAACATACAGAAAGTTGCCCACTGAAGAAGAAATAAAGTGTAACAAGGTAACCAGGTGGGCTAGTTGGTGTCTGAAATACACCAACTAGCCCACATGGTTACCTTGCTACAGTTCATTTCTTCTTCAGTGGGCAACTTTTGTTGGGTCCAGCGTTGTCCTGTGTTCTGGTGTCTCGTACCTTCGCTGGTGAAATTATGTCTGAAATACACCAACTAGCCCACATGGTTACCTTGCTACAGTGAATAGCCCGATTTCCAGCCAAATTTATTTAAAAAAAATACCGCTCGATTTTGATCCCGCGAGTTCCGAAAAATATGAAACCCAAATACAATGGCCCCTGTGTAAAGGCACTCGCAACCGCAATGTAGACATTGGTACAAATGATTTGATTATATGATCACAATTAATAAAAAATCACCATAATGTATTAACTGTTCACAATAGCGAGGTTGACGCCGGAAAACCTGACTGCTAACGACGAATGCGTCACGCCTTCGCGCATATTATTAGTGATGTTTTCATCCCTTCCTCCAGCTAAACTAGTAGAAAAATACGAACGAAACATATATTTCGTTCACAGCTTCATGGCGCTTTGCATACGCAACAGATCGAGATTGGAGCAATATGTGAAGATAAGTGTCGGGAATTAAGATCGACGTTTATTTGCACTACCCCACATCTTGTAACTGCATGCAGTCGCGGGACACTATAGCCATCAATAATTTTGACACCAGAACCTGACAACGGATCGTTTCGTATAAATTAGTAATAGGTGTTCGCATCGCAATAATGGTGAATGAGGTGGGCATGAGCCGTGCATCGTAATCAATGACATTTCGAAACCAAATCAAGCAGGCGAGCGCAATGCCGATTCCAGGAAAAAAATAAGAAATGCTTCCGCAACTCAGCAGAGCTGCCTCGTAGATCTACGCTCCTGCTTATCTGCATTAAAGAACTGGTATAAGGCGTCAGCAACGGTCAGCCCAAGAACAATAGGCACACAGAGAGTATAATGACACTTGTTACGCGCAAGACATCCGAAACGATCTACGATTAAGCACACTGTTCACCGTATTCATAAAGTAATTTGAACATCCACTCACATGAGATAGAGAAGTACATACGCAACAGGTAAACTGAAACTGTCTTCAGATTTGTCAGTGTTTCCTTTGTCTCGATCGAGTTTAACGAGATTCCGACTTCCTTACCTCTTTCTCGGAAAGCTGCGCGTCACTCGGTAGCACCATCTGAAATCAAGCACACACCATCACGATCACCGCCGTCGCACTGAATCTGGAGACTGGCAAACGGCTTCGCGTTTTCGTGACTCTCACGCCAAGCAGACAAAAAAGCCTTCCGAAAGCAGGCGCAAGCGCGGCTGTTCCGGTAATCCGGAGTAAGTCGCGAGTCGCAAGCCACGGAGAGACGATACCTCCATCGCCTGGCCCAACTCCAGGTCGAAAGCGACAACACATATGCAGTGGATCCAGTTCGAGAGATTCTCGCACGCTGCAAGTCGCGGAAGCACCGAACTGTCATCTTGGCTTGACGAGCAGCTAGGAGCTGCTCCCGCTTCCTCAACGTCTTCCGCCATCTTCCCCACCATGGCAACTGCATCAGAGTTGACCGACGCGCCATCAGAGTTTGCGCCGAGCTGGTTAAGCTCGATTGTGATAGGCTCTTACGCTGCAATCGCTTCGGCGGAGTCACGTAAAGTTGCCATACCGCTAGATAGCCTCATTTGTTACATCCACTGCTTTTAACGACGAAACTAATGTTTGCTAGCACACACCGTTCCTTCAGAAAGCGAGTTGTAAGGAACGTTCTAAAATCAGAACCACCAGTGTTTTTGAGGGACTAATCTGCAAACCTAACATGCATGTTTTACAATTTTCTTTGATGCAATCTACAAAAGAGAGAAAAGTTTAAATTAGAAAAGGAATGACACGCTCAACTTCGGGCCTCGACTAGCTCCAGCAGCGTCCTCGACGAAGCTTCCAATGACTTCACCGCCGAAAAGCAAAGAAACGAGGCCACATAACTGCGCGCCCAGTACTATCATTTTATTACATGACCAAAGTTATGAGATTACAAAGTGAAATGGATCATGGCAAAATAGAGTGACACAGTTTGGCTCTATTTATTGGGGACAGATAAGTGACGTTTCCGGCTTTCATGCTTGCGCGAGTAAATGTGCGGATGTTGCGCGAAGAATTCATAGCTTCGCATGTCTTGACTCCCATGTGACTGCTCCGACAGCCGCGCACCCTGCCTTGGTCACGTATGCGCGCCACATTGTCCATGCAGCAGCGACCGGAGCAGGACAGCGGAGCGTAGACGTGCAGACACCGAGGCTCTCCACTCTAGTACCGGCGTGCGCGCTTGGCCTCCATGTCGTAATCGCCGCGGTCCATAACGTCCCGGCGCATCATCATGTCTCGCAGGCCTCCCGGGGCGTTGCGGCCGCCGTTCATGACGCCCGTGGCCAGAGACTGCTGCGAAGGCTGCTGCCCAGGGCTTCCTTGGCCACCGATGCCTTGCTCGAACCGGGTCTGCCGCTGCTTGACAAACAGAAGCCCAGCGTAGTGTTCAGTACTGGCACACTCGCAATCCGGGCTGGTCTATCATCATTGGTCTGACCGCGTTCACTCTACCAGATGCGGGCGCTATCGCACCCATCGCATCCAGATCTGCGAACAGCACTCGTGCACTGCATTTGCACGCCACGTTTCTGTCGTGCATTTCACAACCCACGATGCTCAAGCTTTATCATCATCACTATCGCCGCCATTATCAAGTAAAGGTTGATGATGTCTTCATTTTAGCAGCAGGATTTATAGCCAAATAATTTATCTGCACGGATGCAGTTTAGCAATTTACGAACCCTGACTGAACTGCATGAGAAGCAATGACATACGGTATCCACAACGTCAGGAAAATGCTGCGCAATTATCCCTTTCTGCTGTCCCATGGCCATGAAAAAAAAAAAAAAAAACCGTCATTGCTTTAATCATGCCTTTGCTGCTGCAGAAAACCAGTAAAAGATTTAACCAGGCAGACAATGAATACAAGCTGGAATTACTTTTTCGGAGACAGCGCACAAAGCAGTGCTCTGGAAAGCCACAACTGTTTCCTTCCTCCATTCAGTACTGGGGAGCACAGAAAAATTGACAACTCAAAAAAAGGCAAGATTATTCTGGAGTATGTTCACTATCCACACCATTGCATTCCAGACAAATTGTGGAAAGGAGGGAGCTACCAGTTTACTTCTAGGAAGTTGTCCCCCCATGTGTATATATTACTCTCCCACCCCGAGAGGCAAGATGCTTGCAAACTGACAGCAAGGGGCACTGCACAGAGGGTATTAATCGTGCAGCACTGACTCTGCGCTAACGCTTCAAATGGTCCAATGGCCACAAGACCAGCGGCACTTGTCCAATTAAATGATGTCTACAGTAAAAATCTAAATACATGCTTGCATGATTGTATAATGCCAATGGAGATGCCAAGAGTAAAATAAGCCCTCTCCCGTCCCTATCCTGCATGTGGTAACAAAATAGCCCTGCGGCACAATACAGTTACCGGCTATAACTGCATGTCTCCTCAATATTTTATCTTCAATTAATCTGTCATTACATCTGTGACTTCCATGGATATCATGTCATGAAAGGCTTCTACGTCACCTACACCAACTTCATTTACCATCTTTAAGATAAAGTAAAAATGTAATAAATGTGCACAACACAAACATATAGAACTAACAATACTGCATTGGATACTCATTCATGCTCACATGTGTATTCACTTGTGGTGGTTAGGACTTGAAGGGACTACCCAGCAGCTTTCATGTGGTGAAAGAACTACTTATAGAACTAAGGGGGTTTCAATCTATCTAGCATTGCAAAATAAATAGACTGTAGGAGTGTAATTAACGCATGATTTGTGGCAGCATTTCATGCTGATTAAAAAGTCTCCACAACAGCAGCACATACCCTCCCATTATCTCACAATACTGCTGCATTTCCCACTCATGCTGGCATCTAACTAACATGCATGTTAAGGAGAGCCGGCTGCTACTTCTGTTGTAATCTAATTCATACATGAAAAAAAGGAACGAAAATCTCCAAGCTATGAATAATTTTTTCTCCTTGGCCTTCCCTTGGAGTATAGACCCCATATTTTTGCTTGCGCATTTTCTTTATACAAATGATGCGATAGACAATAGTACTTATGGAGAAACCCATAGTATTTGCATACGGCCGCTACTTGGGTTATAATTTAATTTCTTCTTTATGCTGTTTCGGTTTCATCAACCGAATGTGTAGTTGGTGTTTAGGTCACATGAAGCAATACCTGCAGTACGACTGCTGATAGGCCGTTTATCATAACAGCTCTTGAAGCATGCTGGCTTAAGAGCTGTCTCGTGTAACCTGAACACCAACTATATGTCACAGTCATCGTTCGGTTGATGGAACCGAAACAGTATCAAGAAGAAATTATGAATTACTTCGCGTTTGTAGGTAAATATCATGTGGTGTTCGATGTATATGTCTAACGCATCATTTGATAGAAGAAAACATGCAACTAAAATTTTATTTCTATAGTCCTTTAACTGAGAGACCGAATAAGAAATGTTTGTTCAACCCCTTGGCTTGCCAATTCACTGTATTTTCATGAAGCAGTTATCTTTGTGAACATGCAGCACAAGAAATAGCTTATTAAGCTAGACTGTCAGTCAGTTGCCAGAATCAGCAGTGTCCAAGTCAATTTTCATATCCAAGAGAGATTACAGGGGCTAGTCGGTGGTTCATTGCGCTTCGTCTGTCGTCGTCCTTGCAGTGTCTCTTGCACAAGTCCAGCGCGGTTCCCACACGATTTCATATCCAAGTAACGAGACCCGCTGGACCTGATGGCTAAAAAAAAACACTCTCCTCTGTTATATTCCACATAAAACAAAATCCAGTCCTAAATGCCATCCAGTCCAAAGTTTCTGACCGCATGTAAAATACGTATTACTTGTGCCATATAGAATAGCATGATATATGGCATCTGGTTCCTGGTACCTTTGTAAGAATTATAGTTTCAAGTTTTCAGCAATTTCTCGGTTGCCCTTACTATGGCTTGATTTGGCAGTACGTTCACAAATTCTCCAAATCAGCCTCAGTGCCGTCAATTACATTCATAATTCGCGTAACCTTAAAGGTTCTACAAATATCTAGTGACACTGCATCCCAATGGATCAATACCCACAATTACATGAGCTGGAAAGGCTGCTTTAAATATCTGTTGAATGGCAGTGTGCTACACATCAGAAGGTTAAAAAGCAACTGCTGCCATTTGATAGCAAAAAGAATAATTTAATACAGTCAAGCCAGAATAAAACTAGAAACACATATGCCGTACTTTTATGCTCTGCTGAGAGACCTTCCTTTACAACTGTATAATGAACGAGTATTTTACCCAAAACCATGAATTAGGCTAGTTGTGCACTGCAGCTGAAAGTAGGCACGTAAAATATTTTGTCTTGTCGACATGTACTGTTTAAGTTTCTTCCAGACAGACTGTCCAATTTGTCAGTTCTCTTATTTTTTTCCAAACTTCGAAATGAACAGTTCGGAAGAGCAAGCCATAGCCTTACATGAGTGTGGACCCCAGTCAAATGCACACCGCAATGTGGTTTTCACACGATACCAAAAAGTTAACAAGAAAGGCTGCACCCTCACTCCTCCCCCAAATACTATTATGCAAAGAAGAGGAAAAAAAAAAGTCTGGCTATGAATGCAAATAACTGTTGACTGGAACATAAACCACTGTTAACATCAACATACATTTTGAATTCATCTACATATGTATTTTGGTTCCAGGACATGTCAATATTTATGCATCGAGATCAAATGAAAACTTGTGGGCTGCATTGCCCATTTACCATGCTGACACTGCAATTAATGGCACTATGAAAATGCTCCCTATCCCTGTCTTCTATTTTGATGGCCAAGAAAATTTTTAAAAAGACCAGACAAGTTACCCTCGGACAACCTGTAATACTTTGCACATACTACTTGGCACAAATGGAGATTATTTTGAAATAATCAGCCACTTGATCCCCAGAAAATAAAAAAAGTAAATCGCCTCACCATTTTTATCACGAAACAAAACTAAATTAAATGAAACTGAATAAGCAATATCTCTGTACAAATTTCTGTACAAAACCAGATATAAATATGTAGCAAAGCTGTCCTCACCCTTTCTTTATGCCGGCAATAATTGGATGTATACAAGGAAGATTGAAACTCTCAAACGATTTCTGCTTTACAACAAGCATTTATACATATAAAAAAATAATAAAGAGGAGGGGAAACTACATTTGTCCTTTGAGGTTCTTACTACTTGCAATACCAAGCTCGAAGCATCAAATGGATTAAAATCCACACTTACATGGCCAGAGGAAGTACTAGAGTACAGCCAAGCAGCTTACCCAGCATCAATTCCTAGAGCTATGGATAGCGTAGTGCTTGCAGTTCACATTAGAAATTTGTTTACTATGAAATTGTTTCTCAGTTTTGCAAGCATATTTTTCCAAGTACATAAGCCACCATTCCATATTTATTCTCCAGCTGTATTTCATCCTTGCTTCACTGTGTGTTGGCACTTAGTTACAAAATACTTTGTGCAGAAAAAACTACTTCGTGCCCCACAACTGTTACGGGCTTTGCAACTCACACCACAATTTGCCTCGCATCCCTAGTCTGCACTATCAGCAAAAATTGAGGTGCCCTTAAGTCTCCTTACGTGTGGAAATACGAAAGCTGTGTGCTTTCCACCACCTGCGCCATCTGTGGGCCAGTGGAGTACATTGCGAGGAGAGGTTTCAGTGGGTGCCGCATGAATAGTGCTACGATTGCATGCCAAGCACGAAGAAAATTTACCGGAAACGGAGGAAATTTGTTACTCGCTTGATGGTGACGTCTGTAAATAACATGCTCATAGTTACTCATGTAGGCCTCAGTACATATCTCAAAGATATGTTCTTAAGAACTAGACGCGCCTTTATTCAGCTTCAAACGTCGAAGTGTCGTGGTAGAGTGGCAGCGTCCCTGTCTCATGCCGGCGGCCTGGGTTCGATTCCCACCTAGACCCCAAGTTTCATTTCTTATTATTTTAATTACCATACAAGTGCAAACACTTCTGCAGACAGCCTTTGTCTACAACTTCCGTCCACGCCAACTTACTCAAGAGCCAAGAAAGGTTTTCGCCTTAATAAAAAAACACGAACAGGACAACTGAAACACGAATGGCAAAATGATGATCATAGCCAGGGGAAGCTCAATGCTAGCGCAGGAATCTCACTTCAAAGGCGCGAAAACTTTCCTTTAGAAGTATTAATCAACTCTGCATGTACAGGAGCTAATATATACTTTTTTAGCATTGTCAGTTCTCTTGTTCGCATTACATTTCTTGCAGATAGTACATTATGGACCAAAACATAAAGTGCTATACTAATTCAAGTTGCAGATGAAACCAGGAAAATATAGAACAAAATGTGACAACGATTCCAGTTCTACAAGGTTCAGAATCCAAGATGAGTAAATGAAAGCGATGGTTCACTTGCCATGCTGAATACATGCCAATGCCAATTCACTAAATGTGAAGAGCAATGTAAAATACCAACAGCATGCCACAATGGGCAAGTGCACATAAACCAAGAGTGCATCATGCTACACAAGCCAGCAATACAACATGCTACTGTCCCGCTTCATCGGCACTTACTAGATGCACCCTCGATTCTGTAGTTAAAGAAAAACCCATACAAGAAGGTTAGCAAAGCGCTGCGAAGGATCACACACTTACAATGAGAAAATGCTTAGGTAATAAGTTTTATTTGGCTGCTCAAAGCGCTGTAATGGTCTGGAAAGGGTGTGTTTTCAAAAGCATTCCTTGTCATGTTGCAGTCTTCGTTAGCGCTTTGTACCAAGCCTCAAGATACAGACTGTAGTTAGCACCGTCCACATTAGTCTGTAAAAGCGAAGCTGTTTTTAGTGCAAATGCAAGTAAAGGTGTGAATCTATTAGCCTGGAGCAAAAGACTTTATGCACCTTCACAACATCACAGTTACTACGACATTTGACTAAACATGTAAAAAACAGCATGCCAAACTTTTATAAAACCTAAAGAGTAACATGTATTTCTACAGAACTGTATTTCTTGTATGCTGATATAAACTCTACAAGTAAAGGCTTGCTCCTCTAGTATTACTAAAATCCAAGTTTCAGTGACAGTACGTCACTAAAATGCATACAAATATCTACCGTTCAGTAATGTCAATTCCTCATCACACCAGATTCTACCACTGTTTAGAAGATCCAGAAATACAAAAAGGCTCTAAATATAATTGCTCAATGCTAAATTATTTCACAGCTTTGGCAAAAAAATTCAAGACTGGGCTTTCCAGTTTAAACCAGAGAACAGCTATAAAAGAATGCCAATTTAAATTTTCTAATTTCGATTTTAATAGAAAAAGATCGGTATCCTTGGAATGCATACCGCAGCTTGTTAGCTATTCAGTTACAATTTCCATCAGTCAAAGAATAAAAAATACGGTATGGAAACCGGGGGCATGGTGAGACAGCATTACAGCATTTCTCCACTGCAAGCATAAGCGTCGCACACAAGTGTCAAGAAAAAGTGTCGTGTTATGCCTGCCACAGCCCTTAATGCAAATCACATGATCCCCATCCCTTTTGCTCAACCGTGCCCAAAAACTCACTCAACACAGCAACTAAACTTTGAGAAATGCATTTAAATCTGCATCTTGTCTGACAGTTCCATCACTTAACATATACTGCTTCTTTAAATGGCAATGTATACAGTTTCTTTCAACAAGCCCAGCTGCACGTACAGCCAATAATTACTGGTAAGTTGACTGGGAAGTTTTGGGCTGAAAATGACCGCATTGAAAAAAAAAAAAAGGATAACTCATCTGTAGGCAATAATATTTACCAAAAAACAAAACTACATCATGAAATAAATACTGAAGACTGTCAAATAAAAAAAAGGCTGAAAATTCCAACATCTGTATACACATTACTCGTGATTCACTGGTTGACTTCACTATCAATGGTCCCAAAATTCAATCAGGCATTCGAGAAATAGAATGTGCAACCAATGAGGGTAAAAGTTTTCACAAGCATCAGTGTATAGTCATACGGACGCACAGATATTTCCAGGTGTAAGCGTCATCTAGGCACCAATGTGGTTCTGCCTGCCCTCAGCGAAAGAGAACTGACCTAGTAGTACTATACTTTTGTCTTGGTGTACAGCAGTCACCCACCATTAATGGGGTCGAGAGAATACGATACGATGTGACACTTGAATAAAAGAGGCAACACTAATTATGTGATGGTGCTTTGGGCTGTCAACCTGGCCAAGAAAGTAGCCTTCTATATTGACAGCAATCATGCATGGCTCAGCGGAGGGATGGCTCGCATGCCCAACAGAAGTGTTACATTCTCTTCAGCTAGCCGCAGCTTTCTATTTTCTGAGTTGCTCCACAAGAGAAATAGTTAAGCTAAGCTAAATTAGCATGCAGCAAAAATCTATGGAATAAAAATAACCACAACAACAATATATGCTGCACGAGACAAGAGCAGGGTGATCATTTCATGCAATCATGCTTGCAGACAATTCCATGGCATGAGAGGAGAGCATTGGTGGGAAAGCATGAGAATAAGCATTATTGATAAAGCAAAGCACAAGTAAAAAAAAAACAACTCACAGCTGTTCCAGCACCCCCAGGTGGTGCCCCATCACGGTAGCCACTTTCATAGGCAGCTGAAATGTAGCAGAGATACACACTGCATACAGCATTCTCAATACCTCCTACAACAGGAAATGCTATCAAATGCAGCGAGAACAAGGTACCGTATTTACCCAAGTGCAGTGTGACCATGATTGAAATGCGAGCATCACTTGTGCCAGGGTGGAACAAGTAAAAATGATATAGTTATAATGCGAGGGGTGACTTTTAACTTCTACTACAAGATAAAACAAGAAGGATCATATTAGAATAATGCAGTACATAAAAGCTTTACACTCCAGGTAACACTAAGAATATTTAGTGCTTAAAAAATTGGTACCTGGGGTTTAAACACACGAAACCACATGAGGGCTATGAAGGATGCTGTAGTGGAGGGCTCCACATCAATTTCAACCAACTGGGGTTCTTTAACCAGCACACGGTTTTTTCATTTTTCACTTCGCCTCCACCAAAATCCCACGACCCTGGGATCAGCAGCCAAATGCCAAAGCAAATAAGCCACCATGTCAGGTGGGAAGAATAATTAGGGCCACAAGGAGAGCCTTAACTAAACTGAATGACACACTGCAGAATTACTCCCACTTTGCAGAGAAACAATGCTAGAAATCCTTTAATTTCCCACAGCTTTTCTAGTTCCCTGTCTAGTTGTTTGAGTCACATGGTCACGAGCGCACATAGTATCAATATAATTGGCTAGGCTTTGACGTGAAACCGGCATGTTCGGAACCCCTTAAGGAAGGACGCGGCTTCCAATACCGACACTCTTATTTTTTGATAGAGTTTGATGAATTTTGATGAAATATTTTTTGCATGTTAGTAATGCTTTCAAACCGAAGTGCACAAAATTTCAGCATTACAGTCAAAGAACTTTTTTTTGTACAAATTCTTTCTTCTACACGTTGTGGAAAGCACACTGGAAAAAATGTGGTACTACTGTTCTGAATGCATGCGACGCATGATGACGATCTTAAATTTTTTTTCTTAGCAAATTTTTTTAGTATTATACGAAACAGTTGGCAGAGACATGCCTAAACTGCAAAGAAGATGATATATCAGAAATCTACAATCTATTGAAGAAAAAAAACCATACTCTAATTGTATATAGTGGAGTACTGCAAGTATAAAAAAACAAAAGGGGGCAAAGTTGACAAAATAGTTGTAAAAAATCTGCTCCACAAGGTGAGCATCTAATCAGATAACCAGAGGAAAATGCCAATTTTTCGAGCGTTTCTTAAATATGCAGTGCCACTGTGGTTCACGCAACGATTTTCAGAGTGCTTCCGAGTGGATTTCAACAATGAATCTTATGAACAGCATGGAAAACTAGGCATTTAACTAGACACTATAACGATTTTCAAAACATTTCCTTTTTTTTTGCCATTTTTCACGACTTGAAAGCTGCGTCTCCCCTTAAAGGTGTATAAACACCAAATTTTGGTTGCATGTTTTCTTCTTTTTAATGCTGCGTAAGACATTCCTATGCATGGAACAACATGCGGCATTTGCCTATGACAGCTAAATAGTTTACAATTGGATTTCTTTTTTCACCTGTCTTAATTTTGGTTTCAACAGCCAAACAAAGGCTACAACGTCATAGGTCAGTAAAGGTCATGTGAGGCATGCATAAAAAAACTGAAATATATTCGCTGCTTCTTCATTCATTGTTATTATTTATTTATTTAGTCAATACTGACAGCCTTGGTAGGCCCGGGCAGGAGGGGCAATACAACGAGATACAAGGCATGGTAACATTTAGCACACAAATTAAGATAAACAAACTAAAGACAACACATGCATGATTCGAACAAAAAATAGGCAAACTGAACACAATTCTTTTTTCGCCAGAACTGGGCATACAATATTCAAAAGTCTTCATAAAAAATTGGCAATGCTCTCAGTGCTTATTATTATTATTAGTCCACTCAAAGAAAGCTGGTTCCACTCAGCTATTGTTCGGGGAAAATAAGAATATTTGTACAAGTTTGATCTGGCACGATAAGGTGTTAAGGACTGGGCGTGACGATGTCTCGTTAATCGTGTCACTAGTGGTTTTAAGTAAGGGTCCAGGCTTCTTGACAACTTATTTTTCAACAAAAAGAGAAATTTTAGTCGCAAAAGCTTTATTCGAGTTTCCAGTATCTGTATGCCCTTAACATTCATTAAAGTTGTAGGGGAATCAGTGGTGCGGAATTTAGAAAAAATAAAACGAACTGCTTTCCGCTGAATCATTTCTAATGCATGGATAATAGTTTTAGTGAAAGGATCCCACACTGTACAGGCATATTCTAATTTTGGTCTAATGATGATTGATGTATAAGCTAAAAGCTTAATTGCAGAAGGGGCTCGTTTTAGTTTATATCTAAAAAAACACAGTTTAAGGTATTAGTTATTGTTACATCAAGGTACTTCTACTGCGTTACTTCTGATAGGCACTGTGATGATAGGCGGTACTGGCAAGATAGACTGTTTTTTGTTAAGTTATTCTCATGAAAACTGTTTTTTCAGCATTTAGTTTCATCTCGTGTCTGTAACACCAATCGTTAATGCTGTTGAGGTTAGAGTTAAGGGGGGATGAGGGTCTTGAAAACTTTTTTTTTATTTCTTAACATATCTTCCTGAAAATTGGCATGCAGATATATCTTTGAATGCTAATCCCAAATATATATTCAGATTTTATATATCTCATCTAGAAATGAAGATATGGCAAAATAATTTATGCCACTTAGGTCTTTTCTTACGGGCCATTATGGTGGTTTCTTAATTAAAAAAACTAGTTTTAAAGTAATGCTGTCATTCTTAAGGGCCCATTGCACATCCTAAAGCTAAAGAAATTTTTAAAAAGTCATCACATAGGTCATGAATGAATAACAAAGTAGGAAAGAAAAAAACAATGTGGGAGTAATTAGCTTAGATCTGACCTAATTGCTAGTCTATTGGGTTTAATGAAAATTGGAAAGCTTTAGGATGTAGCTGAGGTGTTGCTGAAAAAAATGATACCTACTTCAATAAAATCAGTCGATGCAAACATTATGAAAAGTTCCGTAAGGCAAAGGCATTTGATCGAAAAAGCAAAGCTGAGAAAATTGCATTCAAAGTTTTGCTTACTCTGCCATTTTTGTTTACTGATCATATGGAAAAATTTAATGCTTTAGCATGCCGCCCAGTCATTGCTGAACACAATAACACCAAATTTACAGAAATCTGTTCATGTAAAGATTATGAAAACCTCTGTATTGCATTGGCACTTGACAAAAAAAAGCTCCGAAAATCACTTGCTATTTTCTTTGAATCTGCCACACATTCACAAAAGTCCTGGGTAGTAGTCATGGGTGCTGTCAGGCTTGTGCTTCTTGGCCATCCTCTTCTTCACCTTTTCAGCATTGGTGTGACCCTTATCAGACCTGCACAGCCTCTGTTTATCTTTTTCAAGGCTCCTACCAATGAGGCAGCTCCCAGGCCTGTAACCAAGCTGTGCTGCAACAGCTCTGCTGGTTGTTGCCATTCCTTGGTTGAAGCGAGAAACTGCTTCTTGCGAGGTTAAAAACAGGACAGTGAGGAGTGTCTAATGCGAATGTTCAAATGTTCAAGCTTCAGCTTAGAGCGCACAACGTCTTGGCGGTCTGCCAAGTTCGCCGAGCGCCCCCCCCCCCTCCCCCCTCGGAGCTCTCCTCAATATATATATATATTAAAAAAAAAACAAATGACGTTATCAGCGGCGGCAGCGGCTTGGCGCGCTGCCAAGGTCCGCGCTGCGCGTGCTTGTCGAAGCGTTGAGCACGCGAGCTCGGTTCAGCCGCGTCCGTCGGCACGAAGTGGCGTGCGCAAACGCCGAAGTCGACGTTAGGCTTAGGTCAGCCGGCTCGGCCGCTTCCGACGACACGGAATTCGAAGCGGCTTGCAGCGTATCAAAAGTCGATATTTTTCACGGGCTTAGTCCAGGCACATCCACCGGCACTGCAGAGACTTGCGGTAACGCCGAAGTTGACGGCGATCGGCATTGTCCAGCCGCGTCCACCGGCGACGCTGGCGTCAACAGGGTTTGTTCAGCCGCGTCCACCGGCGAAGCTGTTGTTGGCGAGCTCAGTCCAGCCGCATCCACCGAGGGTACAGCAGCTTGCGGCATCACCGAAGCTGCAGTTCTCGACGATGCAGCGCTCTACTTATTCCATGCGCGTCTCTTTTTGCCGACTGTTTTTCGCGTGCTTGCTTTCAAGCGCGCGTCTCGGGCCATCGTGACACACGGAACAAAGACACCAGGCAGGCAAATACACGCAAAAGCACGAAATTCGGGGCTAAAAGAAGCGATTCAATAGCCAAAATGTCTACAATAACGATAAGGAAAACGGCAGAACGAAAAATACTAGGAAACAAAGAGGAGCGCGAAAAATGACGGGCGTGCAGGCGAAAGCAGACGACGGGAAGGAGCCGTACAACGCGGCCGCGGGGGGCAAAGCATGCGTCACGGCCAATCAGAGGGCTGCGCCTCGAGGAGCGCCCGTTTTACCCAATCGGCGGCCGTCTCGCGACGCTTTCCCCCTTGCGAACGGGTGCTGATAGCTCCGCTGTGCGAGGGTCTACAGCTTGCCGTAAGGCGCCAAATTGGAGAGCGGGAAACCAGCTTTCAAACGAGACCAAGATGGCGCCGATCGGTTCGCGTCGCGCGGAGCTACGGCAGCTTGAAAATGGGGCAAACCTTCGCGCTTGGCGTTCAATTTCGGCTCACCGACGTTTCTAAATTGCCGTTTTTTTCATACTTTGAGTTGGAATTCAGCTAAAATATTTTGTAGAGGCATAGTTGGGACATTAAAGACTTCAAAATCGCAATTTTTGAAAATTGCCATTTTTGACCATTTTTCGCGATTTCAAGACCCGCGTCCCCCCTTAAGCACTACTTGGTCCTCCGGAGTTTTAACTTCTGTGAATAAAACGCAGTCGTCCGCGAACAGCATAATTTGAACTGGTTCTGTGATAACGTTAACAATATTGTTTATATAGATAAATAATAACGGGCCAGGGACGCTTCCCTGAGGGACTCCAGATGTTACCGGGAGGGAGCGCGAGGAGTGACCACCAACACAAACAAATTGGGTTCTGAGTGAGGTATGCAGTAATCCATTTGATTAAGAAAGAAGGCAGACCAGCGAATTTGATCAAAGTTTACGAAGTAGGCTGGCTTTGTGGTCATAGCAACTTAAAACAATGAGGCAGCAATTATAATGCAGCTTTTTTTCATGCCTCATATGACCTATGCTGACCTCTGACATCATAGCCATCGCTCAGCTGTAGAAACTGAAACCAAAACAGGTAAAAGGAAAAAATTAAATTGCAAATAATCCAGCAGTCGTAGGTGAATATAACGCTGTGATCCATGTATACTAATGTCTTACGCATCCTCACAAAGACGAGAACATGACGTTGTTTGGCTGTTGAAACCAAAATTAAGACAGGTGAAAAAAGAAATCCAATTGTAAACTACTTAGAACAAAAATTTGGTGTCTATACTCCTTTAGCACCTGGCCCTCTTCCTCAAAGGAACGGGAGGACTAGGGCCAGGCCATGCCGCTCACCCATGGCCAAGAGTCCAGGGGGTGGTGGTGGTGGTGGCACACCACCTCGAAACTCTTCCTCCCGTCGCCGGGAACGCATCTCATCTTCTTGACGCTGCTGCTGGAAGAGCGCCTCTTCGCGCCTCCTCCTCTCTTCTTCGCGTCTTCGTTCTTCCTCCCGTCTGCAAATAGCCACACAGAGCCAATGACTTGCCTCATTCATTCCTGATCAAGCACACAATTTTCGCTGCCCAGGAAATTCAGTGACAAAGCAAGAAAGGCTTAAGGAGGGAGACTGCTCTTGAAGAAAAAATTTTTGTTCCCGCTCCGCTAGCTCGGTCGACACCTCCCGATCCGCTAGCGGAGGCGTATCCACAGCGGTTGCGGTGTCCACGGTGCTTGAGGTGACCGTGGCGCTCTTTTTCAGATTGCTAATGAGCGATTTTTTCCTCTTTTTCCCGTATCTCTGAGTCGTGCCGAACTTTGGCGCAGGTGTTGACATCATTGCGAGACACACCAGCGAACAGATCTTGACAAGACGGCTACCGCTTGCGCTCAACCAGAGCCTACTTTAGAAAGATGCCTGCCGTGTGCGCCAGAAACCTGCCGCCCTTATCTTTCCCTTTTCCTCCTTTCTACTTGAGGTGATCTCTAGCGATCCTTGTGGCGGCCGCTTGCAACACATGCGCGCATGCGCACATTACCGCGTGGTCATGGCGCGCCCGTACACGCGCTGTAGTCGTAGCAGACGTCTCGGCGGCAGACGGCGCCTTCCGCGCATTTTCGACTGTTTAATTAGCAAACGGAAACATAAGCACGCAGAACTGAAAGTAAAAAGTCGCAAATATTTGCAAGGTGCCAGAACACGACGACATCGCTCAAATACAATTGAACAGACGGGTCACCGCGCTTGTCGAGCAGCGCTGCCGATGCCGCCACTGGCTGCTACCGCCGCGACACCGCACCACCCTGACCGGCGTAGATAGGGCAGTAGCTGGCACCATCTCTTAACAAACGTCCGCAACTCAAGGCACGGCGACTACAATGGGTGAGTGAGCGACGCCGCAGGCATCTTTCTAGAGGAGGCAATGGCTCAATGGACGCTTCCAGCAGACGACACGAGGCCCTTCAGCCAATTAGATAGCAGCCTTCAGTCACGTGCACCGACTAGCGAATAGCACCACGCGTTGCGATTGCTTTTTGGCAGCATTTTCTCCCTCATCCAATAAGCATAAAAGAGCAGCAACTGCGCGAAATTCAAAACGAAAAGCAGCTCTTCCAAATGAGACCAAGATGGCAGCGATCGCTGCAGTGAAACAATAATAGCATGTCGCGGAAAAATCCGTTATTGAGCGAAAATCTGCCGAGAGAGAGCTCGGATCAAAGTTTTCTACTCATTTTACAGCTCAAATATTGGCTCTAGAGATTAGAAAATTCACAGGCTTGTAAAGAAACAGCTGCAGATTTCGAAAATTCCATTTTTGAAAAATCGATTCTTTCGCAATTTTTTCGCCCCCAAGAGCCGTCTGGGAGAATGAGCACTTGTTCGCCAAGTTTAACATATTGGACAATTTCTCCTTGACAATACAGGTCAGCAGGACACCACGCTATAACGCACTGCATCACAAACAGTAAGGCTTTACATGCTCACCTATTTGAACTGAGGCAAACATGTGTCTGAGTGAACCATAAACAGTGAAACCTCATTGATATGTGAAAT
This sequence comes from Amblyomma americanum, assembly GCF_052857255.1. NCBI lineage: Eukaryota > Metazoa > Arthropoda > Arachnida > Ixodida > Ixodidae > Amblyomma > Amblyomma americanum. Next base: position 9,117,876 of record NC_135503.1, on the reverse strand, counting down.
CGCACGACCCAAATGGCATAAATTTCAGGAATGACACTGCTGAATGATGTACAAAGACATTTATCGATAATTTCACTTCATTATATCGATTAGCATTTCTGGCACAAGGTCTGAACAGCTCCTTAACTCTTTCCTTTCTGCTCCAATGCAAATTGTTCAATATGAACGATGGTATGAAATGCTCCATTTTGAGCAATTAGGGCCATTTTTAGACAATTAGCCGCATTCAGTATGTTGAAAAAGAACTTTACTTCACACAAATTCTGTCAACATGAAGCGACTACAACAAGCTTGTCACCCATGATAGTGTCCTTGTTTGGCACTTTGATCCTTGGAACTGATGTTCTTGCAACTTCTCAGCACTGACATCTGACTCTGTACGTGCCAGGGACAGCTTTGTGCAAAATGACGACATGCATTCCTCTTATTTTAGCTCGGACAGATTATTGTTCCGTCCCCAGCCCTAACTAACAACAGGCACCCATCTGCAACTTTTGTTTCCGCCACTGCCGAAGAGATTCACTACTTTGAGGGCCTCTCTGAAGGCATTTCCTGAACAACTCTGTGCCACCAGCACTGTAGCAAACAAAGTTTTCTGCAAGATGGCCCGGAGTCCACCTTGGCATTGCACTGCGTAATAGCCAAAAGTGCTGTGCGCGATCAATTTATTACTTTTTTTTCTTCTGCGAAAGCACTTTTAGCCTCCTATACTGCAAAATCCCACTGAGTAGCATTGAGCAGAGCCATAGAGCAAACATAAAATTGCAACCGCGCCGCAGTGCCCGATATCTCGTCTCACCTATACTGATGGTGTCATGCTTTGGTTTCAATTGTAAGTCAACCCCCAATTTTCAAGTTACAAAAATAGGCCTACTTACAATCGTGTAGACATGGTAGTCATAAAATAATTACAATCTTGAAATCCGTAAGGCATAGAGAAAAATCAATTTCATATTTGTTTTTAGAATGCCAAGATAATTTTATCAGTGTAAGTTAAAAATTAACAAAATCTGGTTGAAGACCAGTCTCCCCTTAAATGTGCAAAAACAGCATTTTCATAAACTGCCTTTTAAACTTTGACCACGATCATGCAACTCTGATCATACAACGTTCCCGCGCATTTCTTAAAAACGTATCAACACTGTTCTACTCTATTCCCGAATCTGTGCATGAACAAACAACATATCGACACACAGGGAAGATGGAAAGAAAGCAAATTAGCAACTGCTCTTCAAAAGGCTTTAATAAAGCAAAACGAAATGTATAACAATGGCAAAACTCAGGACTGCATCACAGTACAGGAGCTTAGGCAAGCACTGTGCATATGCTTTCACAATGCAACCTTGTGACCTCAGCTAAAGTACGGTGCAGCAACTGTTTCACATATACATCAAAATGCCTATGTTTGAGTGGAGCTGCAACGCTCTCTATTTTAAACTTTAACACTGACTGCTAGCAGCATGCTGGCACATGTCACATGCCCACCTGGATTCACTAACAAAATAAATTCCATAGGCACTAGCAGCCTTTCACATGCTCTCACCTACAACAAAATCTGCTGTGCTCAGATATTTGGACAATGCAGCTTGGAAAGAAGTCACTGCTGCTTTCTGCTTAAATCCATGCATACCTCATTCTTCATTAATGAAACACAACCAAATAAATGGGTACAAATCCATTTCTTTCAAGCACACCCCAAAATGGTCCCTTTTTAGTCAAACCAATCTACTGTTCCTTAAATATTGCGTGAACTACCTGCAAAAGAATAGTACACCCAAATGCAATGGTGATGGACCCTAATTGTGCTGCAGCAAAGGCTGCCACAGTATGACAAGTTATCTGTGCTTTCAATACTCAACTGGTGGGTGCATGGAAGCCCCACCCACTTTTCGATTTAAGAAATGAAACACAGAACTCCTCCCAAGGAAGACCATGTGACTGTTGAGCTTGCTCATGCACAAAAGTACTGACCTCATCTCTCGCTCCCGTGCAATAAGGCTGCTCTGTTCCTCCATTCTCCGGAGCTCTAGAAATAGACAGCACCATAACTTGTCAGTCACAAATTAAAGAACAGTCATGCCAGGCTGCCTTGGTGATTCCCAAACCACTTCTTGGTTTCTACCCGCAATGTAGGATTTCAGTTCTGAAGGATTTTGTAAAAATTCACTCGACCATTTATGAAGCTGGATCGACTGCTAAGAGAACAATTACAGGGGCTAGTTGGTGGTTCATCGTGTGGGAACCGCGCTGGACTTAAACAAACAAGAAAACTGTAAGGACGACAACAGACAAAGTGCAATGAAGACGAAGCGCTTCATCTGCTGTCGTCCTGTCTGGACCACTACCAGTGTTAGAAGACCAATGCATTTTGATAGCGATGCACTTAAAGCCAAAGCCAGAGCTCTTAGATCACACCAGTTGGGAAACTCAGCTTTAAAAAGCGACTACCAGTCAGTCACGAGGGCCACTTTATGGCTGCTTACACCATACGTTGCCATTACCTTATGAACAGCATTTATTTTGTTTTTACCTCTTAATTTGTCTCTCTGACTGTTATATGTATAGACTTTTGTTATTGCATCTGTTTCACTGATTTCGTTGCTATGCACTTTATCAACACTCTCGAAGTTTCAGCCTTGAACATAGTGTAGCTTATTGACCACGGGAGCCACTGCAATCCAAAAACACCCATATCCTGGTAAACTTTCTTTTGATAAAGGCTTTTTATACATGCACATTATGGGACGTTTTGCAATTGATAATACCATAATATCGAAGAGCCCTGCTTAAAGCAACACTGAGGACAAACTGAAAATGGCCTGTATAAACAGATTACCGCATACTAATGATAAGGACCCTACTTTGGCTGACAATGAAGGTTCTATAAGCTAAAGAAAACGAAAAACTTAAATACAGGTGTCGCAAGTAGAAGTAAAACCCTTTTCAGATCTCGGAGACTAGGCTACACAGCCATTTGCTTTCAAACGGGGATCATGGTGTCCCTTTCAGTTGCAAGTTTCAAGTTCTGCTGAACAAAACAAAATTGTCAAACCTTAATCTTTTTTCAATAAATATAAATGCAATCCTTTCTGTTTGAATCAAGAAGAAAGGTTTTTTACACCTTAGATTTCACAAAAAAATAAATCACAAACATTTCTAAAAAAAAAGTGCATAAAAAAAAAACTTTCTAGAGCAATCATAGAAGAGGATATTTTCTTAGTATTTCTCAGTTCTTTCAACTGCCATGCCATCAGAGAAAATTCATACTTCTAGACTTGTAAGCTTTCTTTAAAAAAATTGCATCTTGAAATCTTTGAGAATTCAAAAAGTAGAAAAGACGGTAAACTGATTCACACTTAAAAGTAAACATGATTGTAGACTTACTTTATAAATTTCCTAAACTGCCCTCCGCACCTGGTAATTCTAGCATAGCAGTAAAGCATTGTATTATTTTGTTTTAAACTATAAAACTAAATCCATATCGCAGTACATATTTAGTTCCCTTAGCATTATTGGATATGCTGGAAGAGTCCGGAAATGGACTTTGCATTAACTGCATGTGATTGTATTGGCAGATTTTCAGAAAATAAATTTGGAAGCAGCTTGTTTTTTTTTTCTTTCTAGCTCGGTTAATATGTCAAAATATGAATAACTCCACTATTTCACATACTTCAATTCGTAAGTCCTGCAATTATGTTGGTGGACCTATAAAAACTCATGCAGTTAGAAAGCATCTAGTAACTATAAAAGGTATTGAACGACTTCTAACTTTCAAGCAGGTGCACCACGCACCTTGCCCTCTGCCGCAGGCAATGCCTGTGTAGCGCTGGCATTAGACCATCCCAACGCTGCAATAACGCGTATGCGACTCCGTGTCAATTGAAAATTCACCTTCCAACTGTTTAAGCCCCAAGTCAACAAGTGGGTGCACTCTGCACCTCAGCACCTTTTAGTCCATTGCTGGGGCATCTCAGCGCCGCACGCAGGCAGGAGTCATGGTGCCCTGCTCTTTCCACATCAGCAAGAAAGCTTCTCCACAAGGACACACATTCCTGCAAGGCAGCTTGCGAGAAAGCTATCTTGTGGATGCGCTTTCTTGCGTGGAAGTGTTTTGTATGTTTTTCCTTTGCTTGACAGTGCCGCGTAGACACCCTGTGAGTGCTGTTGTATGGGGTTGGCAGGGTTCGCGGCCGCTGCAAATGTTCCCGAAGCATACGCGAAACAGTTTGTCTTTAGCGGAACTTTCTTGCACTGAATTTTATGAGAAACCAACCAAATGGTCTTACATTGTTTATCTTGTCAGAGAATATCTCTTAACAGAGACAATACCAGTTGTTGGGCGAGTTGGTGCTGACGATGATCCATAACAGCGCGACAGACGGGACAAAGAAGAGGAGACACAACACACAGCGCTGTGTGTTGTGTCTCCTCTTCTTTGTCCCGTCTGTCGCGCTGTTATGGATCATCTTAACAGAGGTTGTCTTAATGGGAGTCTATGGTAGACAGCAAGAGGCACAGGACTACTGCAACAAGAGGGGTCACAAACCAATGGGAGTAAAATGTTGTGACCAGCTGCAGTGTCCACAAAAGCAAGCAAAAAAAATTGTGAATGCTGTGTTAGTGTCTTCTGCAAACGGTTCTAGTGAATTCCTGTTATATGACTGTACCTTTATGTGGTCAGATCACTACTACACAAATTTAGTCAAGGACGACCATTGTAATTACCCTGTAAGCTTTGCCGTGATCAGTATTCCTAATTCCATGCATGCTCCCAATTCAGGTACCCTAGCCCACTTTCTTTCGCGCACACACAAACAACAGAACAATTGTGGAGATGATTCTCACTCTCGCGCAGCATGTTCGCCTCGTGCTCGTAGAGGAGGGCCTCCACCTGGTCCTCAAGAGAGCGGCGGCACGAGAGGATGTCCTGCTCGAGCTGGTCACGGCGTGCCCGCTCGTCCTCATACAGCTTCTTCCAGCGCATGGCAAACTCATATTCAAACGAGCCCATCTCAGCCAGCCGGGGCCCAGCCTCACGCTCCTTCTGGTACTGCTTATTGTTCGGCTGGAAGTTCATCTCTGGCAGGCCATCATCCTCGTCACGCTGCTCCAGTGGCTCCACAACAACTGGCCGAGGGGTGCTAGCCCAAAGGAAGCAGGAACACAGGCATTACACATGAAGTGCCAAAGGGCACAATCTTCAACTCAAAAGTACTGAGGGGGTGAAGTGGGGGGCATGGGAGCTAACGTGGTGCACACATTGTTACCAGGAGACAAGAAATACCAGGGCAGTCCCCAGCAAAGCGAGTAACGGACTCCAGGCAAAAGAGGTTATCGTTCAAAGATCCAGCACATACGAAACACTCAATCATGTGGAGGATGCAACCTACACGCGCCAGTCTAACATAGAAAATGCTGAAGAGACACATTTCACAATGCTGGCAAATCAGAACTTGTCTAGCCGAGAAAAATATGAGCACAATGAGCTCTCAGTGATTGACTCAGCTCTAGACTTTTGTAGCCTACTTATACCATGCACCATAAAGGGGACACCAGTGAGAGCTATTATGGGAACGCTACTGCATAAGTGTGTAAAGGAATGTGCCCCTCTGTAGACAATGCCAAATCCTAACTTAATTAGGAAGAAAATTTGGAAAATTAATTCTGCTTAATTCTGTGGTGGCTTATACACAACAGTAAACTACGTTAAAAATAGATTTAGCAATGCAGACAACACAGACAAAAGCAACCACTCAGTAACTGAAGAAATGAGCTCTGCTCACTTATCAAAGTAGCTTTCAAGGCACTGTATACTTATACAGCAGTACCTCAAGCTGCATGCAACTTTGAGAGCGGCAGAAAGCTTTTCTTGACTGCAGTTTATGGAGAGTCCACAATGATCCAAAAATTGAAGACAGCAAGTTCTCGCCATTTTCTGCTAAAGTGCCATACAGTTGAGTGTCCTACCACAAAAGTTTGAAAAAAGCAGCTTGCTATGAATCTTCACCAAGAGGAAAAGAGAGAAAGAACAGAAACAATTTTTTTTTTTTTTACTGCTGGCTGAAAGTGGTTTTATGAAAAACGTGCTAAAAGGAGAAGCGAGCTCAACCCTGGTCACTTCACCTTTCTCCCCATGCCTTAACCAGGAGCTCAGTGGAAAAAATTTGAAGTCATGGCCACCAAATGTTACACAGCTTCTGCATGTATGCACACATCCTTCCTCTTCTCGTAAGTACCTCCTTTCAAGGCTAAGTGAACCAAGCTCGAGTGCTATCGCGCTCTTTCTCTCCTCATAACCCTACACTATGTTGCTCAATTTGCGCTTTCAATTTTTGTTTAGACCAAATAAGATGTCATAACAACAACTAGGCAAACTCCAGTCAAAGAAACCACAATCGTTAACACTTCCTGGTCCAACGAATGCCACAGAGCTGCCAGCTGTTTAGCATATGCCGAACTTGCCAATTAACAGCCCTGCCCAAAAAATGGCGTAGTGCACTTTCCTGAAATGTGCAGGCAGCGCACAAATGCCCCTTTCTATACTTGCTTCTCAACTGCTCAGCAAAGGTGGCCATATCGATAGTACACCGATCTCATGCTCTGAAGGCCATGGCAGGAATGAATTTGGTTCCTACTGCCACACATTATTCATCAGCTTGTTTGTGTTCTAGGATTTCAGTGCTTCAACAGAAAACCACCAACGCGACTGTCGCGCTCTGTTGATGTAGACATTAAATGAACTCCTGCATTGAAAAACTGTATGCCTTTTTGCCAAGTCCCAAAGGTGTTTCAAATGTGTTTCATTCAAACGGCCTCCAGAAACAACCTGTGAGAAAAACCAAACATGACAGATTATATTCTGGCTTCCTCCCAGAGTGCTCTTCGTTACCACTCGTAGTATAACAATTTGAGCACACTAAAGCATGCCCACTGTAATCGCTGCACATGGCAGGTTTACCAGGTGACCAAGAAAGTGCAAGGGGTTTGGCCTGTAAATGGTAAGCATGTAAAAATAAGTGAAAAGGTCTATACTTGCCGCAGAGTTAACGTCAACTGACCTTGTCAAGATGAAGCACTCCTCAGAGCATCGCTTCAGTGCTTGCTGGGCAGCCTGCTTGCGGGAAAACTCGACAATGCCTTCACCGACCGAGCGGCCACGATCATCCACAATGACCACGGCTCTTTCCACATCTCCGAAGACAGAGAAGGCAAGCTCCAGCAGCTCATTGGTCACCCACTGGCTGAAGTTCTTCACCTTGAGGGCAGCGGTGTGGGTGGCAAAGCGCACACGCAGCGGTTTTTGCTGCATTGGCATGAAGTCTAAGGCAGCTTTGGCTGCTTCAGCATTTTGTCGGGTGTCCTGCACAATGTAGAAGTAAATGTGAATGAATGTTGAACACAAGCAACCATGCACTAAAGACCTGGCGCTCTAAACGACTCCAGATTAATCATTGTCACAAATAGTACTCTCCCGTATGCCCACTCTCAACCCAAGACTGCTTTTATGCAGGCCCCAGGTAAAACCAGAGATCAATGCAAATGAGCTTATGATGCATTATCCTTAAGTGCAGAGTAGGGTAAATGCAAACATTTTCACTGAAAAAGTGGAAGCATTTATTCTGAGCACGCCCAGTCAGAAACAACTATGTTCTTCATGGCAAATATACTGCTTGTCGCACTGACCACTGCAAGCCAAGCCCATATGTCCCAAGCCTACACAAGTGAGCAAGGCCACCTATGATGCCGTGATGAGAATCAATTGACTGAATTTTTGAATAGAATGCCCAAGCAACACTGTGGGTTGTGAGGTGGCCCATAGTTGAGGATCTTTGATTAATTTTGACCACTTTGGCTTCTTTGATGCATATCAAAACCTTAGCAAATGGACATTTTTGTATTTTGACTTCAATGAATTGCAGGTGCCAACAACTGGTATAGAACCAACAACCTTGGGCTCTGCTGCTGAACACCACAGCCACTAAGTCAACACAGTTTGCAATGATGAGAATTTCGAAAAATCAAAAAGTTAACTCAAATATGAAATGCAGTGATGCAGAATTAACACAGAGTATAACTTGGTTAAACACTTGAACCGTGGAACGCAAGGAGCCTAATCAAGCAGACTGTTATACCTGCCATTACTTGCTGCTTCCAAATTGAGAACTTTAGCAGTCTCATTCGTTTTTATTAATGCGAAATCAAAATTCCGATGGGTAAGAACCAAGCAAGACCTTGCGATGTTAGTTTGTGCCAAGTATCTTGCAATGTTTGTGGGTTTTTGCCAAAAGAAGTCAATAAATTCGGTTTATGAGGTTTAACGTCCCAAAGCGACCTAAAATAAAACAAATATTACTGCAACTGGGAGTCGAACCCATGGTGACGCGAACAGATCAGCTTCGCTGGCCAGTGCTCAAAAGCACTAGGCTATCACCGCAGCCGAGCACGTCTCGTGTTAAACTGCACTACACTCTCACGCTAAGCATTGCACATAGTCGTCTTCATCAACTTCCATCTGCGGCGCGAAGAGAGAGAATTCTCTGTCTTCATCGTCGTCTTTATCGCTCATGCAATACTGCTTTCACATGTTCATAAAATTTAGGCAAGAATTCTCTTATTTTTTGACTTCTCAATTTAAAAAATTTAATGAGGGAGTGTCTGCAGGAAAACTAAAAAAAATTCCTGCCCAATGTACATGAAATGAATGAAAAAAAAATGTGGCCAATTAGGCTGCGGGTAGACATAATAATTCAGTGAGAAGCTATTTAAGGAACTATGGACATTGGTATCAGTGCCTTGGTATCTGCTTTGTCTGTTGGGTTTTTGCGTTAGACGAGCAATGTTTACATTGATAGCAAAAGCAAGTGGCTTCTCCTCCTCCTCATAAAGGTATTAGAGGAACACTGACTGTTAGCCCAGGTGACATCCTTTAAACAGCTTCTTGGCGTAAAACGCATGCTCTCAGTGCAGCAATTAACGAATTTGGGCTTGCAAGTTAACGTGTATTCTGCACAGCACAGTGCCCGTAAGAAATTTCACTGCCCATTCCTGTTCACCCTAGTGTGCTGCACATGCACGCCGTCAAATGTTGTGGAACACAACTTATAAAGGTTAAAGGCGCCCAGTCCCTTATTTCCGAGTATTCGATCAGTGATGATATACATAGTGAGCGCTTCAGAAATGCATGGCTTCAAGGCGCCCAGCGGCTTAGCACTCAGCAACTTTTCTTTTGAGGCCCGCGGCAGCCCGCGCCATTTGAACGCATGCCGCCACCCACGACTGTCCTGTCAGTTTCACGCCAAGGCGGTCGGCTTTGCCGCACATCACCCTTCGGTCACACCGATCGGATGCAACACACATGAAGCGTTTTACGGCGCTCAGTGGAACCGGCCTCGTAGCTGTAGTTCGTGCACGATTCCGATCAACGCGCACTGAAATCAAGGCCACTCCTGCCGGCACTGAACCACGCCGGCGGACGCCATTTTTAAACGTACCAGCTTGACGAAGCCGAAGCCCTTGGATGTGTTGAGGAAGATCTCGGACACTTCGCCGTAGTTTTCAAACAGCTTGCGGAACTGCTCCTCGGTGAAGTTGCTGGGCAGGTTGCCCACGAACAGGCGGCACCGCCCGGTGAACTTTTTGGGCTCCGCGGTGCGAGTTTCCAGGCCGGTCGTCGGGCCGCGCAAGTACGAGAGCTGCTCCAGCACCGGGTCGGACGCGGCCATCGGTCCGCGTGGACGCTCCCAACGGCCCTTGGGCGGCTGCGGACTATCGCGGGCGGGAAGGCCCCTGGACTCGCCGGCGCCCCCCCAACGATCGCCCATCGCCGACTGAGCCGGCGCCATGTTCATCCTGTCGTTCATAGTGCGCTCAACCGTTCGCACAAAGGACGCGATGCTAAGAAGCCTTCCTCGAGTCAAACCGGCACGGGGCCGGTGCTGCCAAAGGGTGCTGCTGCGCCGGCGGCAACGCAGGCCGAATACGATTCGGCTGTACTGAGTCACGTGGTCGGCACGCGACGCATCGCGCCTCGCGCGCACGCCTTCCGCGATGCCAAAGAAACTTCCACGAATACGCACGGAGAAGCGTTCTGGGATCGAAGTGTGTGTTCGCGACGGACGACAAGCTTGAGCTGTTCGATTTACGCGTTGGTCCGTGGTACAGTTTGTGCGCCGCTCTTTCAGTTAGTTCAGCAAGCTTGAAAAACAGCTCGCATAGTGCAGAGGACAGACGCAGCTGCCTGCGTGCGTTGATTTTTTTTTTTTTTTCCTTCCTTCAGTTATTACGGTGCTTTTACAGGTTATTAGTAATGAATCTTAATATGCAAGGAATACAGACCAGAAGGTGTAAGGCCGTGACCTCCACATAAAATAGGCGCGCAGCAAAAATAGGCGCGCAGGTTCAAATGGAAAATTCAAAACTGTGTACCGCTCAAGTCGATTACATGCGCAACGCGCGCCCCGTAGGAACAGCATTTTTTTCTTTTTACCGTATTCAGCATATTCACAATAATGTTCACTTACAGCTTCATATAAAATAATTCGTGACGCTGTCTCCCTTCTGCGATTTGGAATAGCGGGATGTTTTAAACGAGTTTGTTTTGAGCGGCGCAGTACAAAAAACTCGCGCTCCAAGCGCTAGAGTTGCACGATTTCGTTCATAGTTGTCGGGAGATAGATTTATGGAGTAATCAGTGTCTTGGATACATTACAACTGTCATGTTTCAAAACTACAATTGCCGAGCACACGAAATGTTCAACCGGAGTGATGCCTTTTAATGACGACAGTATGAAGGTGACTTCCAGTGCAGCGCTGTAAAACATATCTACAGTGACGCTCAAGGCCAATCTTCCAGCACAAGGGGCCCTTTTCTGTACCGACAAAGGCCCCCAGTTTTTTTTTGCACCAATTCTAGTTCCACTTGTTTGCCAGCACACATCAGGGAGGCCAGTTGCATGTTGAATATACATGTGCTGTACGCCTCTAGTGCGAGGAAAAGCTGGTCATCCAAAGACATACACACACAAAGAATCAAGTATGGTCAGTGCGTGAATGATGTCAGTTGAGGTGCTAACTTCAATATATTTTAACAGGCCTACATCCGAGGACCACCTTAGCAGGTCCTCAGCAGTTGATGACCCTAGATCATCTTCAAAGAACTAACTGAACCATGCAGATTTTGTCACAGGTTTTCCTTTCAGTCTTTCTTCATTGACAAAAGACACTGCTTCCACATTCAGATTACTACTTCGTACAAGCATATAGTTTTTGTAATAATGTATGTGAAGTCCTTGTTACCAACAGAAAACGAGCTTTGAGCAAATTAGCAACACACTGAATTGTTTTTCCTTTTTTGACAAAGCCACTGCGGTGGCTCAGTGGTTATGGTGCTCGGCTGCTGACCCGAAAGACTAGAGTTCGATCCCGGCCACAGCGGCCGCCTTTCGATAGAGGCGAAATGCTAGAGAGGTCTGTGCACTGTGCGATGTCAGTGCAAAAGAACCCCAGGTGGCTGAAATTATCTGCAGTCCTCCACTACGGCGTCCCTCGTGGCCAGAGTCTCTTCGGGACATTAAACCACATAAAACCATAAGCCTTTTTTGAAATTTTGTGCAAGCTGTGAAGCAGAAGGGTATTAGTCTGGGCTAGCCGGTACATTTCGCACCGACAAACGCCTGTGTCTGTCCACTCCTTTAGTCCAGTCTTTTTGCTCTGTACCTTTTCCTGCGAAGATGTGAAGGCTTGTGCAAAATGACAAATTGACAACAGGCATGCGCTCACCCTTTTCCTGCTTCTCATCCAGTCAAGAACATATCTCTGGCAAGGATTTAATTCCAGACTTGGTGTCAAGATGTTTTCAATTACTCTCCAGAATACGAATCACCCTGCACGGTGTTTTTGACCATCTGTGAAAGTAATCTATGCAACAGCACAGGCACTGTGTGCCATCCCAGCACTTGTGTTCTGAGGATGCATGGTTTCAGCACAGCATAACTGCAAGCAGGAGTGAATCATAAATGTGAAGCACAACTTTACAAATGTGCACAATTCCACAGAAATAAAAAGCGCAGTGACAGACTGTTTCCAGGACACTCTTTCTTGCTGCAGTGATATAGGGTGTATTCATGTGATGTAACAGGCACCATTTGTTGTCCATGGCGTAAATTCAGCAGCGCAGGCAGAGCAGGAGAAAATAATTCCATTAGACATGCGTGCGGCCTTTAGCAGTGCTCCAACGACAACAAAATGGCAGCCACTGTGATGTCTGTGAATACTGGATTTCAGTGTTTAGTTCTATAATGTTAATGCACACATACATGACAGTGCAAACATTAAATGAATTATGTCATGACCACTCTTCAGGGAGAGAGAACTTTGCGACGGGAAAAGCAGAGAGGGTAGGATTGATGAAAACTGCCCTACATTCTGTGTTGTAGTTGAAAGGAGTAAAAAAAAGAAAGTTAGATGCAGAAAGGATAAATAGAGGGCTTTTTATTAAACTTTTTATGCAGCACAGAACTTGAATGCTGCTTATGAATGGGCCGTTCTATGAGATGGCAAAGAACGTAATACTGGCTACCAATCAGTCTTTCATAGGCATGCAGGAAAGCCCATGTCACATGGTGGAGTGCAATTTTGCTCGGAAAGCCAGGCTTCAGAGATAGCAACACTTGATAATATCAAACCAAAATGGTGCCACCTGTTATTGCAGACCTTTGCTCTTGTTAGGAGCCTTGTCTTCAATAACTGTGCTTCTCAACTAAATGTATTACAAGAAAATAACTCATCATTGTCAAAGCAACTAAAGGAAAGGCACCAGAGGAAAAATAATCAAAATATTGAAGGAATTAAGTAGGAAATGGCAGTGCAAAGTTATTTTAACCAGCCTTCATTAATTACCGGTACCACTCAGGTGTGCTTAACAGCACATGCTAACTGCTAGTGTGAAGTTTTTCAGTGCCCTTTGTCTAAATCCAGCAGTCACAGTTTATGAAACTACCAGTAGAAAAACATTCAGATTCTGCCTGGGTTCAGGGTTGACTTATCTGATCCACAGATTCCTGAATGCAGAACGCTTTGAACCCCTAGGTCATGATTAAAGCACCTATTTTTCTGTGATTGTGCAAATAATCATGGATTTTAGAGTTTTTCGCAGAATCATGGATGCTTGTAGGAACACTAGAATGATGGGGATCTGATGAATTTATTCTGAATTCTCTCGAAGGTGGCATCTGGTAATGAAGTTCTGCTGATGCTTTGACGTGCTTGCTCTGGCCCCATTCACTCTAGCAGGCAAAAGCATCGAGTGTATGCGGCTCTGGAAGCAACGCGTGCTTATATGGGATCAGTCACCCGGGGTATGACACAGGGCCTCTCTTCATTAAACAAATCAGTGATCATTTTAATTAGTGCTTTTCTGGTATAAATACTAATTCGAAGGGAGTAACTTCCAGTTGTGCCCTAGACTAAAATGCTGCCTGTCGCAAGTTTTTGCCATAACGCACTAGTATTAAATTGTTGTACATTAAATTTGACTGGATGAGCTTACCGAAGTATTGCCTGAAAAAATATTTAAGTGCACAAAATTGCAACAGAAGATGAACAAGAACAACATGACTATCACGTGCTTGAGAAATTTGCTGATTATTAGAAGAGATGCATAAAAAGCATGAACAAGGACATGGAGTTTATAATTTTTCTTGCACTGGGATGCTGAACAAACTTTTCACTGCACTTTTAGTTAATATGAATAAATAACTTCAAGCAGATTTTATGAAGCATTCAGAAAGGTAGGAAGTTTTGCGTAGCTATTAAATGCCCCAACTTGGTATGTCACAAAAGAAAAAAAGCAAGCTTACGCTTGCAATAAATCAAGCATGCCACCTGCACTTTCTGTGTCAGTATTAATCTCAACTCGTGTTTTAAATTTTGCATACATCAAAAATTTGTACATACTAACTAAGCAAACTTACAAATCACTCCCAAAGTAGACAGTAGCGAATTTTGTTTCCGTTTAAATCAGACTGAAGGTAAAGACAGCAAAATGTAAACCTTATACTCAGTGAGATTTTGCATTGCACAAAAACATGTGTAGAAAGGTGCAGTAGACTCAATAGTAGGCACAGTTACAGTAGCAGGAGAAATAAAAGTATAAGTACTAGGCATAGACTCAATTAAGCTTAGTATTTGAACTTTTCCTACAGTCCAAAACAATGGCGGACAAAATCATGGGCACCACTGTGTAGCTGTTGGGACTGTTGCTGCAGACCACTGCTGCTGGCAAATTTTACTTCAAACGATGGGCTGCGATAACTTGGAATTTGTCACGGGTGAGGCTTTTTGTTCTGCTCTTCCTCGGTCCCTGTATTCCCCTAACCAGCCGGCTTTTTCTTATCTTCTGCCTTGTCTTCTCCAGTTGCCTTCTTTCCTTCTTCCTTACTTGAGCTGGATTTTGCATCCTTGTGCTGCCCAGGTTTTCCGCCAGCATGGTCTCCTGCCTTCGCCTTTCCGGCAGGTCTGGGGTCATCTATGAACGAGTCGCCCTCTGATTCATCGGGAGACAGCAACTTTTTGATGCCCAGCGACTTCTGCTTCTGCATAGGTCCATTATAGAACAGCATGCGTGCCCTGTTATAGCCCAGAGGATGCCGTGGGTAAAATGGTCCTGCATGATAGCTAGGGTAGCTCGGTCCAAATGCGTATGGGCCTGCCGGAGGTTGTCCGGGGAATGGGGCATTGTTAGCAGACCCATAGGTTGAGCTGTAGGGAGAGCTGTGCAGACTGAACAGTGGCTGCACTACTGGTTGGATGATTGGGATGCTGCTACTTTTGTTAGCCAAGAACGAAGACACTGAGCCTCTGCGCTCCTCGTCGTGAAGCGGCCTTCGTCCAACGTCCTCGTCTCGCTTCGAGAATACGCTGATGTCATTCCATGAACTTGCGCCTGCACCTCTCTCGCTCTTCACGCCTTGTGAGCCTCTCTTGGAGCTCAGGTGGCTTTCATATGTCTCTTCGTTCCCATCTTGTGTGCCAGTCTTACTCTTAATAACACTGTCACTGGCGGACTTGATGGGAGCGTGGGAAGATGGTTCATTCAGCACTGGGACAGCCTGTACAGTTGTTTCTGAGGGTTGCAACTCATCCTTGGAAGTAGATGGCAAAGGCTTGCTGACTGGTGTGGCTGCCTTCTTACTGGTAACGGAAGCGGAAGATTGTGCTTTGCTCGGTGTACTAGTCACTCCAGGCTTTTTGTCTTTCTCTGGGGATGAGGGAGACTGTGCTTTGCTCGGTGGACTTGTCACTCCCTGCTTTCTGTCTTTTTCTGGGGAGGAGGAGGACTGTGCCTTACTTAGTGAACTTATTGCTCCTGGTTTTTTGTCTTTTTCTGGGGATGGAGGAGACTGTGCTTTGATCGGTGGACTTGTCACTCCCTGCTTTCTGTCTTTTTCTGGAGAGGAGGAGGACTGTGCCTTACTTAGTGAACTTATTGCTCCTGGTTTTTTGTCTTTTTCTGGGGATGAGGTGGACTGCGCTATGCTTGGAGAACTTACTGCTCCTTGATTTTTGTTTTTTTCTAGGGTGGCATCTGCTGTGACTTTTCCTTTGCCTTTGCTGTCACTGGCAGCTGCTTGACCCTTCTTGGGCAGCATCTTTTCTTTATTTTGCTTCTCAGTCCCAGCTTGGCCTAACGGGATGGTTGAGGTACTTGTGGACATCTTGGCTTTGCTGTCCCCTGAAGAAACAAGCCACTCCCGTCATGCGTCAGGTAAATTTGCTGAAAAGCTACAAAAAAAACCTCATGGCTGCTTTCCCATTTATGTGATGCAGTAATGAAAATGAGCCTCGCTCAGCCAAAGCATTTATTACGCTCAACTTTGAGGCAATCCTTAAATCAGCACCACTGCTCTTTTAGAACTACAAGATGATGTCATTTTTTTGACACACACTGGATCGGTCAGTGCACAAGCTTTTGAAGAGACAAAAGAGGACTAGCCTAATGCAAGTGCCGCCACTTTACAGCAATCTATGCTTACTAAAATATAATTAAAAATAAACAACTACAAGAACACTTGCTAGCAGAACACCACAAACTGTGTATAAACTGCAATGCACTCCTTTCACATTTAAAAGAGAAGAAATATGCACATGAGCTTTTCTAAAGCTGAAAAACACACTCCAACATCTTTTTATGAATTGTAGCAACATAGCATAGTGGACGAGTTGGTATTGCATCTTGAAAGAACAAAATAGTGCAACTAAAACGAAGGACTAGGGAAAGGAAAGACACGTATAAGCGCTGAACTAACAACTGGCTGTTAGTAAAAAAAAACATAGTTAAATATCTAACCACCGCGGGACAAGCTCATGTAATCTTCAAAAAATAAAAACGTTCAAATGATAACTCATATGCTGATTCGTAAACATCTACAGGCATTCATCTCGTTCCAAAAGTCCTATCTCGCGCTTTGTCAAGGCCACGGAAGTGCTGCTCACACACGAGTCTGCTCCTTGGAAGATGTGATACGCCTCTACAATTTCCTGCAAAAGTTGGTCTATGTACCAATACAACGCAACAGTGTTGTCGAAATATGAAGTGCATTGGCAGGCTTTTCAATGTGTGACCATTTTCGATGAACTGGATCCTCCAAATGATTTTTCATGCATTAATACAAAAACCTCACTATATGACAGGCTGCTGATCATGGTAACTGTGGAAATGCGTAAAGGAGCAGTGGATTACTCTTTGAACTGTGCATTTCACTGTGTGACTAGTTTATTTTTTCATTACCATTATATTAGTGGAGATGGAAACTGTGCAAAACTATTACAAGGAACACAAGAGAAATAAACTTATCAGGTGAAACAGTTACTAAACCTCCAAAGTTTATTATTAAAATTGTCGCAATGAAAACATTGAGGATAAATCACTTCCAATTATGCATTTGCAAGAATATTTCAGTTTTACATAAAGCAATCTCATGTTTCTATGAAACCCTTTTCACGTGGTAAGTGTGGAAAAGCCTATTCTGTATAATTTACTGAAACACAAATTAGTGCTTTCTAATGAAAGAAATCAGAGTGCAAATAAACAGAATGAAGTTTTTAGTTGATGCTCGAGAAAAAAAAAATTATTTACTTGAAGAATACTTTTTTGATATACAAGGCTTGTCTATTAATTAATGTGACTGCATTTTTATCCATTTGACCAAACAGGAATGGCTGAGCATGAAAGCTTGAGTGGAGACCTTGAACCTGCGTGAACGTGCACGACAGACAGCAGTGCCGGCTGTTTAGCTGACTGTTATTTGTCCTTTGAACCAGTTGCGCAGTATGTCATTTGCTCAAAAGATGTCAAGCACCTAAAAATTTTTATTCAGTAACATTCAAACTCATCACACCTGCAACGAAAAGGACTGTCATCACTGTTTTGAACTGGTGACAGTGTAGCCTAGCCTCTGGGATCTGCGAAAAAAAAATAAACATGTGGATGCACTGATCTACTTTCAAAATTGGCTGGTAATGGCGACACCTCTATTTCATTTTTTTTTGCTTTTTCTAGCTTATGAAAGGTCCAGGTTCAGTGAAGATAACCCTTTTGTCGTTAGAACGTTAAGCGAACTTCCACTGATCCTCAGTGCCCAAATAAAAAAAAATTGCATGTTTCATGCACAGTGTTGGCACAAAAAGTTCATTCAAGGATGTGACAATGTGGAAGACACACTGAATCCTGTGGATGACCTTCCTCTTCCAAAAATAAAAAAAAAACACTGAAAAGTTGACCAGGTCTTTCAAAAAGACCCGCTACTGAGCATTGTACACGATTGTAAGTCGACCTATTTTTTTTTTAAATTTGAAAATACGAAGTGGGGGGAGTCGGCCAACAAACGAAACGAGACTTACAAGCAAGATATCAGGCATGCTACAGCGTGGTTGCATTTTTGCTGCGCGGCTCCGTCGCATCGCTCTTGGTGATGGCCTTGAGCAGCTGCTATGTCAACGCGCAAAACTGGCATCCACTCCCCGCGCGTGCGGGCGGCGGCTGATGGTGGCTATCGGTAAACAGCAAAGTGGCACCCCACACGTGGATGCTGAGTGCGGTTGCTGATAAGCGGCGGCGGCCCGATACCGCAATCGTGTTGTACGGGAAGCTCTAACGTTCCAACACGAGTTCTCTTTTTACTTTCAAATGCGCACTCGGCACTCAAGGGAGCGTTGATAGTTCATGGAAGGGCCACTGTTCCAATCGAGGCGGCCCACTCGGAACGGCAGCGGTGCCAGGGAGTGTCGGAAGCCACCGGGAGAGCCGGCGCCATTCACGTGTAGTTTTTCTTTGGCTCTGTCGCATTTGACTACTGCTGGCCGCGTTTCACAAGTCTTTAATGTAGTGCTTCGTCAATCATCATTTGTGCTCCAGGTCCGGTAAGCGACTGGCGCTCGTTCACGGCTACATTCAAGATGGCTGCCATTTTTTACGCCGAAGAAACAAACAGCCACGCGCCGGGCCATAAGTTCAGTGTTTGCAACGGGTGATACAGGTGTGGTAGCTGCAGCGAGGAAAATTTTCAGCTGTTCCACACGATGTCATGATGTGGCTGTTTGCGAAGTGCGGGATTTCACTGGACGACGACGTTAGAACGACTTGCTGCGGGACAGCAGCAGCAATCACGACGGCAGCGCTAGTGAGGATGATGGCGCAAGTGTGGACGAGTAGTTCAGTGACTAATACATTTTCGTTTTGGCATATGGCCACGGGCACGCCCGCGTGCGGCTGGCGATAAACGGCGGCCGCTGGATAATGCTATCACGTTCAACTAACTATTCAAGGCCAAGCTTAAACAACCTCGAAAGTTTTTTTTTATTTTTCGGAAATGTGATCCGGGGGGGGCCCGACTTACATTCAAATCGACTTACAATCATGTAAATACGGTAACTGAAGGCTGTGAACACTGACATCGCATGCAGTGTGCAGAAAATTTTGCGAAAGGATCTCGAAATGAGGAAATTCAGCATTCGCTAAGGTTCTCACATCAGAGCAGAAAGAATGCCACAAGAAAATCCACATTGACATTCTGCAGCAACTTTAAGTGGCCCCAACCCTTTTTAAAAACATCACCCCTCTTGACGAATCACCTTCCAGTATGATCTTGAAATGAAACGGCTGTCCGTGCACTGGAAAGCACCATCAAAAATAATGTACATCTAATTACACTTAAGTAAAGTTGAGTTATCGTTTCAGTCTCATTATTTAATGGACAGACTTTGTACAGTACAACCTTTTTAATTTGAACTCACCTAATTTGTGCTTCTGGTTCATTAGTACTGACGCTTTCATCCTATCAGCAGCACCTGCACTGAGAGGCGCCTGACAGGGGGCTGCCGCCAATTCAAACAAATTTCCACCCACCCTTGGTTTCGACTTTCAGTGCCTGGGGTAGAATACTGGTGTCCCTGCTGCACTCAACTAATATTCATTTTGTTTAAAAAAAAAACTGAATGGGTGCAAATCAGCGATGTAAGCAAGCATAGATTCCACTTTAAAGCTACTGCAGTGGCTCAGTGGGTAGGGCACTTGACTACTCAGCCAGAAGACCTGAGTTCAATCCCGCCCAGTGGCCGTTTTTCGATGGAAGCAGTGGAAGCCGCAAGTCAAGAACCCCAGGTGGTCTAAATTAATATAGGCCTCCACTACGGTGCCCCTGAGTTAATGAGTTACTTCGAGATGTTAAGCCCCACAATTCACAAATCCTACAATTTGCTTTATGTGGGCAAGCACATAGAGTGAAGGGGAAGCACTGCTATTAATAATTGTCAACCACAAATAGTGAGGAAGAGTGGGGAGAGGTGCCCTGTGTGTCCGGTGAGTTGCTCACCGGCAGGCTTCTTATCAGCAGGTGGTTCTTCGGATGGAGGCCCTGTGCTTTTCCCAGCATCCCGTCGCTGCTCCTCATCAGAGGCCGGCCTACATTGCAGAGACAAGTCTGTCTAGGCATTTGCATCCTTGTTCCGTTTATTCGCCCGTATTCATTCATTCACTAGCATACAACTTTGAGTTAACAGAGAAAAAAACAGAGGGCTGCTTTTGGACGTTTATTATTTCCTGATCTCATTCATTAACTGATTGACAAGTTTACTAGCATGGCAAATCGGACACCTTAGTGACGACATCCTCATGCCGATATTTCCTGACATGCAAAATAGATCTGCCCAGGGCACATATAGGATGAATAAAGAGGGCTCTATCTACATGCTGGCAGAGCAGCAGGTCCATTAATTATTATACTAATTTACATCGGTGTACTCCATGGCTGTTTTCAGGTCCCAGTGCAGTACAGCTTAGAATTAACAGTAGTATGTATATCACATAGCACGAGTTGTGAACAAGGTAGATTGCACATGAGCAAAAGGTCACTCATAACATGCACAGAATTACAACAGTGGCTCTACAACACTAAATCAGTGCCATAAATTTAGTTGATAAATAGCTGAAAATCATAAGGAGCTTTGATTGAACCATAAAATGGCAGCAAGATGTAATAATGCCAAATGATAAAGTTTGCTTTGTGTTGTCAGTTTGTAGTACCATAGTTAGGTACCTTAAAAAGTTGAACATAAGCAGTGTAAGAAGAGACTAAACATTGCTACCATTTTTCTGCCGTTGACACATCCCTGTACAAAGGGGTGATGCATGTACACAAAACAAAGCTCGATTTCTGGCAACATTTGTGAGCAATATATGTCATGCAACTATCAGGTATGCAGTGCAGAATACAAGCGCTGATGTGTGAAGATGCGCATGCGATTTTTCACTGTAAACATGCTACGCACATGGTAAGCATTGCAAGAAAACCTGCAACACACAAATAGGAACTACCTGTGACCCAGCCACTGCAAGTATTTATCAGCAATATTTAAGTCCTGTTTAAAAACCCCCAATCAGCTTGGGCCACACAATTTTTTATCCTACACTGCTTAAATCAGAGCCAGCCAATTAGGTGCACACACAAAGCACACTCACGGTGCCCAAGGGTAGCAGCGTTGCCAAATGCGGTTACAGAGCTCTTGGCCATCTCCAAAATTGGGGACAGTGGTGCAGGGGTCGTTTACACCGAGGAACAATGGATACAGCAGGTGAAAGTAGATGGTGGTCACACCATTGGTGTTGGTCGGTGCCAAACACCATGTCAGGAACAGCAGCTGCAAGGTTTACCGCACTTATTTGATCAGAGTTGATGTCACCTCTCAACAATAATAAACGAAGAAACAGCTAGGAGATAGAATGGTGCTGCAACAAAAACTTTAGTCAATTCATTTTCAATTCATATATGCCAGCACTCACTGCATGTTCACTTATTCATATTTGCCTGGTTTACATTGCACTGCTTTAGCAAGTGATAATAAACCAACTACCCTGAGCCAAAGCACTGACTCGGTTTACATGCGTCACAGGGACTGCTGCTGTTAACAATGTCAATACCAACACTGGCTATGAAGAGATAGTCCTACAACTAGTTTTGAGGCCACTTGTACATTAAAAAGCAGCCAGTAATACTTGAGCACATGACATACAAGCTTTAAGACAGAAAACGTCAAACATGAAGTGAACCAAAGTGAACTGATGCAAGCAAAACATGAATACATATAATATTATTTTTAAATATAGATATTGTCTTTTATCAAGTTTGCTTTAATTAACATGCACTAATATACCAGCAAGCAGGATAGTTGACAACACAAAGGCACTCCACCAAGCTTCATCATCTCTCTAGCTGCACTATTAAAGAAAGGTGGCTTACACCATTCATGCCTGTAAACACTTCCCTGCTTTCAGTTGCCTGTACCCTTTGTGCCATTAGAATGTTGATCTCACGCCCGGCTGGTTTCCTTGTTTGAAATGTAAGGCAAAGGCTTTTACGAGAGCATCAAAAAAAAGGGAAAGATCAAATAAAAAACCGAGGATTCCTCACCTTACATGCAAATGAATGTATGGCAGCAGCTGGCCTAATGCATGACAGTGTGCTCATGAAAGTGAGCCTACATTGCATACAGAACACTCAGCAAGGGCACATTTCACACCACTGGATAGAACTGCAGCAGTAATGCATGCACCTTTCCTTTCTTCATAGCCTCCCCATCCTCACAATGGTAAGTATGATCGTACTTGATTGGCTAAGCGCACAGTCTGCAGCCTGAACAACAGTTACTACTTCTTTCTCTCTCCTCGTAACATTCCTTTTCTCAAAACACTAAGTACAGCTGATCGAGAAGTCGTGGAAGACTTTTCATGACAGTTCATGCCCCTTTCTTCCGCTCATAACCTTCTCCTTTAAGTGCAAGTGAGATCAAGTTCCCAAATGCCACCTCACATTTCCTCTTTTCATAATTTAGCTTTGGACAATGACCAAGTTTTTCACCCCCAACAACAGTTCCCATATCTCATTGTAAGCAATAAAAAGACGAAAACCAATGAAAGCACTGCACATGTTGATCTGGGCATGCCTGTTTAGCTTTAAGGTTGGTGGTAATGCCAAGACAAGAATATCCCAAAAAGCAAACAAAACGCACCTTTTGGCAAAAGGTATTTTAGAACTAGCTTTGCATAGCAGTAGATGCTGAGAAATAATGAAACCCTTTATGCTTGCCTTGAACAGCCAGAACAGTGGGAAGTGCTCCCGAATCTGGTCATTGAAGTGGTCCATCATGCCAAACAAGCCAAAGATGACCCAGAAGACAATCCACCGGCTGTCGTCATTCTTGGTGGAATTTTCTATGTTGTGGAAGCTGGAACAATAAAATAGAAATACTCCATGTATTCTGCAAACAAGAAAGCTTGGATAAGTAGCATAGTTATGCATACGTGAGCTGCATGACAGTATCGCATGGTGATGAGCAATAACTACATGACAGAGGGGTTACTGAATATTTAGTGCTTGGTGGCACTTGTAAAAGGCTCACATACCACAGATATACTTAAAATCTTGAGCATCAAACAGAAAAACAGCATAACCTATGTACATCACCTCTGCTGATTAGTAATTTTGTCATGCATTAAGTACTCCCCTAATGCATGCAATATGCACAAAAAAGTGGCTGCACTGAAAGTTTTCACCGTAAAAGCTTTAATAGGACATCTTTTGAAAATTATTCCATCTGAATTCTGGACTTGAGAAATATCCGAGTGCTCAATTCGCACATGTTGACAAGCAGAATGTGAGTGCTGTCAACATGTGCGACTCAGCATGTCAACATGCGCAAATTGAGCAATGAGATTGTCAACATGTCATGGCTGTGTGAAATAGTACCCAGCCGGAGGTAACAATACTACCCTTTTATCATGATTTATTGAAGACAGTGTTTCATTCAATAGGATAACTATTCTAAATCTGGCAAAAGCTTTAAGTCATCACTTCATTCCTTTTATGTGATTTTGGGTGATGCAAAAATTTGTAGCAGTTCAGCATCTGTCTCTTTTGTCGGCTGCAGTCATTTCGCTTTCTCCGGCACTCTCAAGTTGCTCTGCAGTGAAATAATGACTGCTCCAGCTTATTTCAGAGCGCAAAAACTTCCACTGATGTCACTTAGGACATCGCAAAGACCCGGTCACTTCCAAGCCATGTTTGGTCTGTCAGAAAGTGTGATGAATTTATCAGTTCATTATTACAAATGTTTTTTTTTTTTCTGTAAATCAAAACAACTATGAAAATCAGTGATGCAAAAATCTGGTGATTGGCATTCATCCATGAACAAATAGTGAGAGACAGAGCCAAAGGGGAGGAAAAAAACATGCCTGTTATACCGTGCAAAACAGTACATCGTGTTGACCAGTGGGTGGTAGAACAAGCATAATAGAAGACAAGAAACCTTTCTAAAAATTTAAAAGGCAAAGAGAAATTTTTTTCTGCTGAAACGGCTTGATTTCTTCAGTGCTCATGTTAAAATTAGAGCTTGTTAGGTGGCCAGCACAATAGCATAATGCCAATTTAGCAAGCTGAATGACTTGAAAACGTTTACAGCCAAATATTTTAAAGGAACAGTTTGTAGGTAAAGTTTAACACCCTGAATGAAGGGTTCCAGATGAATTTACTCAGAATAAATCAACAAGGTAGATGAGTATCAGCTTGTAAAAACTGACTACACCTCAGCGGTTTCTTTTTGACATTCAAACCTATAAAATCCTGTCATGACTTTTCAATTCAGCTAGGCACTTTCTTGGTGCGACAGCTCAGCAGTTTAGAAATGAGCTGTTGAGAGGAGAACAACAATGAAACGGGGGCTTACGAAGAGTAGGCAGCGATGACATAAATGACGAGGTTGCAGACAAACGGTGCATTCTGGCCAGTGACCATGTAGACGCACAGCAGTGTGACCATGACTGGAGGTGGTAGCCACAGCGAAAGGTGGAAGACAATGTTCGTCTTCAGGAGGGTACCAGAACAGACAAAAGCTTTAGCTGCCTCTGACTTGCATAACGAGGCTTCTGGATGCTACACTGAGCAAGCCATACGTAACCACCACCAAGCCTCCAGTAGTCACAATATTAGAATATTGATATACAAAAAAATTCTGTCTTCCTCAGTCAGAAAATAGATTATGAGAAGCAGTAGAGAGCTCTGGCTTTATTTTCCCTTTCTGAAGGTACTCAGCGTATATACATTCAGAATTCAGTTTGTAGTTTTCCATCATCACACAATTAGCTGTCGCCGAATCTTGCATGCCATCAAGCTTAGTAGAGGATACCTTGACAATTTCAGCAATTACAACTGGATTGAGATGAGTGCCTTCAGCAAATGTCTGTTGCTAATGGATGTCCTATTCGCAGGGAAAGTTTCTGTGATGCCTGTTCTCGAAAAACAATAAACTGCAACGCTTCCTCGTGACATGCTCACCTGGTATTGTTAGCGGATAGAGAAAGTAAGTTCCTTCATACCATCAGACATTTCAGATGACCGGCTTAGGTGATGGTGTCAAAATAGATTTTTTACTGCACACTTACATCCTGTAAACTTTTGCTGCTGACAGTACAGCGGTTAGCCTCAGCCTAAGCTGTCTGTTCCAAAAAGTTGATCAACTGGACCAATGCCTAGTGTGCCAAAGGCGCCAAGTGTTGCTAATATTCAATTTTCTACAACAGACCTGCTGTTATACTCACATGTGGATTAGTTTTATCATTTCATAACACCAAAGAGCAAAAGCAATTTTGCATCAGAGTTTTTTCTAAGGCAATTTCTTGTTAACTGGCTTTAATGAACGTATCGTATCATGCCATACATTCTTTCCACACGTAGTCAGCTTTATGCTTACTATATTACATAAAGTTCACTAACTAGCTCGATGCCTAGTGCAGCAGTCTAGCTCCAGAGGCAAGCAAGAATGAGAGACACAGAAAAGGGACAATAATAGTCAAATCTGAACCGATGTCCCATTTCTGTAGTTACTCACTGATGAACAGGGTGGACCTCCTCTGCCCCGTCTGCCATTCGAGCATGCCGAAGATGCTCTGCAGCCGTGGCCCCACCTCATGCAGACCCTGCTCCAGGGCAGCCAAAAGTGAGGCCACATCCTCGCTCACGGCTGGCCGCTGCATCCTCCTCAGCCTGGGGACCCAGATGGTGCGTGGCTTGTTCATCCGGCCCCTCTCAGGTGACGCGGTCAGCCTCCTCAGGCCCCGCAGGGGCTCGGAGAGCCATGTCCCCTCCGTGCCGCTCTTCATCTTCTTTTTTGTCCACCACCTTGAGGCCCCTCATGGCATTTGCACTTCCTTGTCTTCCTCTTTCCCTCAATACAGATCCGATATTTTGCACTCGAGGCTTTTGTTGGATGTCAAACAATGAAAAATGAGGAAAAGATGATGTGGTCCCTGTGTCCAAGCGATCATCGTTCCCTCCTTGATTATATTAGATCAGCCAAGCCTTTTTCATTTATTTAAGCATCCTCATCATCCCTCATTTCATAACTTTTATGTCCTGTGGCAATAAACATCGCATAAAAAAAAATGCTAAAATATTTCAGACTGCCTTCCAGAATTTGTTCTCTGAATTTCTGCATTCACTAGTTGGGCTGCTTCTTTTCACCTCCCTCCACAAGTATTTCCTACTATTTCCAACTGCTTGGGCTATCACTGAAGGTTTCTAAATTTATTGTGAGTTATCACTACTCATTACTGCATCAGCAACAGGACTGCTATTTACAAACACACTGAGGCTTTCGTAAGGCTAGACTGCTATGAGTACAGCCAATACCTTTTTTTTTTTTGTATCATTTTAAAATTCGTGAAACATTTGTTTTTCTCCTTTCTTGAATTTCACACTACTGCACCTTTGTTCCTCTTTTCTCCTTGCTTCTCAAGGGGTTTAATTTCCCTCCCCAAGACCCACCACCTTTGCAGGCATATGTCATTTCTTTGACTGTACAAGACCAACAGACCCAGTCGCACCTGCCCAGAGCGCATGAGTCGTATGATGTAAAGCAAAGACTGCAGCACTTCACCATATGTGTTGGATCCTGCAGACAATACTTATGTAAGTGCAGCCATACGAATATAGAGGCCACATAGACTTGAGAGAGTCATGCCACATATTGTGCAGCTACTGTCAGATTTCAATATTTTTATTATGGAAATTATCCATGCGGCATAACTGCTAGGTGCACTAGGTTAAGCTAGGTGAGGGTCATAAGAATCACTTATGAAAGAATGGAAGGAGTGTCAAATCGTGGCAGCTCTAGACAGGTAATATTGGGTTCGTACATCCGAACTGTGCATGTTTACTGCTGAAGTTTTATTTGTGGAAGATGCGGGGGCCCATTTACAATGTGCCCACACACATTAATGATTATGATAATGATCAACGGGTGATCACAGTGGGGCTTGGAGCAGGCCTAAAAAGAGAATTCCACAAAAATTTGGTAAGTTGTTCTATATTTTGTGCTCATATTTTGCGCCACAAAAGTTCAAGGCATTGTTTGGTTCTTTCCACTGCCCCACTAGCGTTGCTGTGATCGTTCGTGGCCAAATGTTGCCAAGAATGAGGACTTCAGACTTTCTGTAAAAACTTGTTGTGCATTTATTTCCTATCACAGCCTTTGCTTTGAGACATCAAGAACCATTATGTGAAAGTCCTGAAGATGCACTGAGAAAAAGGCAGTTTAGGGTAGTAAATGCCGACAGCAGCACAAATTCAGTGCAACACCACAGACATGGTTTGAATCATGTCAGCCAGATACCCCACTATTATCCATTTATGAAATAATGCTTTGTTTATACAAGCAGCAGTTATTTCATGCTTCTTGCCTTTAGTCGTAATAATGGTAATCCTGAATGTTAATGTACTACACTGCTGATCACTATAAGCAGCAATGGCAATGGCTTCTTGCCTTTAGTCATAATAAGTGTGTGTAACAACTAGAGTGAAATGGCAAAATGCACACTTTGCTACAAGAAGTACAAAGTTAATACACTCAATCTTAGATAATTGAACCTGTAAGGAAAAAATGTCTAAAAATTTGCTTTAATAATGCACAGTACAAATTAAGGGAAGCATTTTTAATACACTTGTTGCTCACCGGAACAAAACCTTAAGTTTGAATGAACCAGAAGTTTTAATTAAGTTAGTTTGAGTTATTAATACCCCATAGTAACAGATTTATGCTCTGCTGTGCTCCAATGCTCTGCTGTGTCCCAAAAGAAACGGTGCCATGAATGGCACCACTCCATGTTCCTCGACACTCTGATATATCCGTGAGTGCATGTTTTTTTTTTTTCATTTGCATTTCTCATCTATCAAGAAGTGATAACCTCATGCAAGTATTCCCATCCCTTATAGCACAGTTCAGCTGCAAACCCTGAATGAAACAGTTTCTCTGCTTTTCTTTTTCTCATAATTACACCACCAGAAGCCATGCGTGGCATCAGACTGCAATGGTTAAGCAGCAAAATACCACAGCCATAGACACTGAAGCAGGCAACAGCAAAAGTTGCATGTGGCCTGTGAAGGATGTCGTAATGGAAGGATTAATAGTGACTGTCTTGGATTTTTTTAATATACACGTACAATCAACAGCGCAGAGGTGCTTTTGCATTTAATATGGCAATTCCGACAGAGATTCAAAACCGAAACCTCCAGCTCAGCAGTTGAACATAAAAGCCACTGAACCACTGCAGTGGGTAGCACACCATTGAGCACGGCATAACACAGCTACAGCTAAAGGCTATGAATACAGTTACAGCTAAAGGCTATAAATCCCTTGGTTTGCATGCAAAAATACACCATACATCAGAGTGAATTTGGTCTCTACTTGCCTATTTGTTTCCTACAAAAGTTTCTTGAGGATAAATTGTTGGGCAACAGCAACACTACTGTCAACTTCGCTTCCTAGTGCAGACAGCTAATCACAAGTTTAGGTGACACTTCTGTTGCCACAAGTGCAAATCTTAGGGGCAATCATTTGAAACATAAATAAGTTAATAATTGCAACATACACCATCATAAGACTATGTGATCTCTGCACACTGATTTGTGTACATAAAAACCAGTCTTTAGGACACCAGGCAATGAAGAGGTCATCCTCACTACGCTTTATTAAAACAGATTCTTCAGAATCGGCAAAAAGTGCGGATGTGAGGCTTCGATGGCACAAACGATTTGATGAAGTGCCACTGTCTATTACTTTCCGATTACAGCAAGATGATACAACACAATCCGGCCAAACATATCTGTGCTTGTGCGAAATACTATCCGCAATCTCTTGATCGGTGCGTTGAGCTGCAATGGAAAAGTTTACTCTCGTCAAGGAAGACATTTCGGAAAAGAAGGAAAAAATCTGGTGCTCCCAATATAAAAAGGATATCTGCAATGCATTGTTGTCTTCAGGAAAAATGTCAGCACACGTAGTGGTGTCAGAACTGGCATCTACTGCTTCGATCTGCACTTCTTTTCCAGCGAATCCGCCTTGGAACTGAAGGTGCACCTCGGAAGGCGTGACAGGATTAGTGAAATCCAAGGACACCCACTGGGGAGTTCCCTGCAATAACTTGCGTCAGCAGTGCCCATAACTGAGCAAAGATTTTGAAACGACAAGAATGAGGACCTTTATTTGTACCTGGTCCGAGTTCCAGCAAGTACCACTGTTTCCATCAGTAAGGTACCTTTTGCCAAAGTTTGTAGCATCTCTGTTGAGCACCGAGCTGACTCTGTAATAAAGCATTTACATTTTAATGTTTGGCTTATGGTTTATGGGGGTTTAATGCCCCAAAGCGACTCGGGCTATGAGGGCCGCCACAGTGAAGGGCTCCGGAAATTTCGACCACCTGGGGTTCTTTAATGTGCACTGACACCGCACAGTACACTGGCCTCTAGAATTTCGTCTATATCGAAATTTGACCGCCCAATTCGTATTAAAACATGAGTCGCATATAGAAGTAGAAAGGGCAAGAGCAGCATGCCTCCTCCGCACTTATGAGCGGCGACGTAGTGGAAGGCTTCGGGTCAATGTCGACCACCTGGGGAACGTGAACTGACATCACACAGCCATAGCCTCCTCTATGACACATAGGCTATGACACAGCACATGGGCGTTCTCGCACTTCGTGGCCGGCACAGCCGGCCTATGTGGCTGCCGGGATTCGATCCTGAGACCTAAGGCGCAGCAATCAGCTAAACCACCGCGGTGGGTCTTTCTTTGAGTTCGTTTGCGCTTGTGTACTTCGATGCGACTGTGCACGCGTCACGTCGTAGTATGAGCAGTGTGAGTTGCCGCTGTCAAACGCGATAAATATGGGCACGTCACTCAGCAAGCGCGAACGAAAGCACGGTGTCTTACCGAATCTTTGTGTCTTCAGCAATCAATTTAGCCATTCCCACTCATTCACTGCTGTTTCAGAGAAGCTACAAGCGCTACAAGCACTATTATTCAAGTGCTACATGCACTAAAAGTACTTGTGTTCGGTGAAACTGCTTTGCAAGTTGAGCGGTTGCCGACGTCTGCTATAAAATACAAAAATAAGCAACTTTGCATTATATAATTTACATAAAAAAATATAGTAGAAAATTATAAATCATAAGGTAGGTTGTAGGAAAACTTGCTGAGCTTTAGTGGGTTTTCTAGAAGGTAACTTGCCTTTTCGAGCCAAGTCACACACCTGACAGATCCAAATCCAGATGCAAGAAACGTGGAAACGTGCTCATAGTGTATGTACCAGTAGTGATGTAAAACTGGCATACGTATGACTTTGTTCTCTTCGAAATATTCAAATAGTGGTTAACCATGGATGTCCGACGTAGAAAGCCGTGGCGCAAAGGACATCTAGGCAAACGTCGGCGAGCTAAGGACAGTGATGAGCAGGCTTATGAGAAAGTTCCCCGCCGGAGCACGGCCAAAGATGACACAAGCGTGCGTATGCTCCTTCCAGTAAAAACGAAGCATGGCATCGTGCAGAAGACCCAAGTCTTGACCAGAGAAGACAACCCTGTTTCAGACGAAGAGCAGCAGGACCGATCTGATTCTGAAGGTTACGAAGATGAGCAGGCAGAGTCGCTGCACGCCGCGAAAGTACTGCCTGAGTTAAAAGTCCCGCGCACGCCCGTGAAATCGTTGTCCGAGAAATACCGGCAGCTCCAAGATGTCAAGCAGAAGATTGGCTCCCTAGCAAGCGCCATCGTGGAAGATCCGCAGGACAAGGTTGGACATCTCAAGGAGTTGGTAGCTTTACTTCGCGACGGAGCTCCCGGCGTTTCGCACATCGTGCAACGACTAGCGGCGCTCACGCTGCTTGAAGTGTTCAGAGACGTCGTTCCAGGTTACGCGATCACGACGCCCACTGCCCAGGGTAGCGGACCTAAGCAGCGCCTCAAAAAGGAGACGCGAGCCCTGGTAGGTTACGAGGAAGCGTTGCTGCGTTACTACGGCCAGTACGTGGGATGTCTGCGGAAAATACTGGCGCGACACCTGAGGCGTCTCAAGGCTCCGCAGAATGCGCTGCGTCTGCGACTTTCCACAGCACTGGCGCAGGTGGCAGCTCGCTGTGTGTGCGGCCTGCTCCTGGCGCACCCTCACTTTAACCTGCACGGCCAGCTGATCGAGCTGGCCGTCCACTGCCTTGGCAGTGCCGATGAAAAGATGTCGCTGACAGCATGCCAGGCGCTGCGTTACCTGTACCGCCAGGACAGGCTGGGAGAGAGCACACTGGAGGCAGTCAAGAGGACCAAGGCCCTTCTGAAGGCCAGGGGGCTGCAGGCAAGTGTGGTGCCACTTTGGTCACGGTTCAATACTGCTATGAAGTCCAAAGTGCTCAGGGGAACTTCCCAGGGTGTAGTAAATTTGTAATAGAGGAGTTATTACTCATTAACATCCACCTAATTGCATTAGCATCCACCTTGCTTTCAGAGTGGCTAGGGCAATCTTTTATTATAGTACCACTACTCGTGTTTCTGTAAACAATGCTCATCCACTCGAGTTCTTCCATGATGCTTGATTGAAACCTTTCGAAACCTGAAAAGCTTAGCCGAATGTACCAGTGTCAGGGTAATTTTCTTTGGTTACTCATAACTTGGCTAAGGTATGCGTAATCAGCAACACGGAACTTGAATGTTCCTGGCTGGGTTCCTTTTTCCCAGTGTCAAACATTACAATGGGAAGACAAAGCACTGCTTGAAGTAACTGCTCTAAAAATCATAACTGTACAAAGAATTGATGTGATGGCCACATTTCTCTGTACTATAACTCGTGCATGCAAGTTGTGCCAATGCCAAAAAATTTGTTGCAGCGACGGTTCTGACATTGCAAGCTTGGGGCCTTTGTGCTCAAAATAGATATCCTTGTTTTCTATACAACAATAGGTGACATCTCTTAGTGCAGTTACAGTGTGTTAAAAAAAAAGCAACAGCAAATTCGGTATTTTAAAGCATGTTGTAAAGGCACTGCTTATCATGAGTAGATGTTCACGAACGTCTCTGTCCAAAACTCTTTTGTCAGTAATGTAGTCATGTCCGCAGTGATGCATCATTCTTCTGTGATCAGCATTGCACAATTGGATTTAGAGGTAATAAAGCTGCACGCTGCTCTTCACAGTGAAAACAGAGATGCCATTTTGATTAAGCACATCATGCATTCTGCTGACTGGCCTCAACATCTCCTGGGATACTCCTTTTCCTCTCAGCTGTTATTTGTGGGATATTTGCTTTGTGAAATACAAATGATTTGCTGTCCTCGGACATCCATATATATTTTATACTTTGCATGTTTACTTTGCATGAGCATGGTGTGTATAATGTGCAGCAAGAATGAAACATTGGGCGAATAACCAGTATCTTTGAAGCCACGGAATGTATTCCTTGACTCCAGATATTGCTTGTTTATTTAGTACAGATTGCAATATCCCTGCTAAAATATTGCTAAAGGTTGGCATTTTTTTGTTTTTCGTCCTGTCAGTCTTCATTTCTGTTAAGCTGTTTTTACATTAAATATGAGAAGTCTTAAATGGGTGTTGCCTTCTGGTCTGCAATTATTTCATCAAGAAATGTAACTGGATAATGTGAATTCAAGTGAAATTATGAAGTGTCCTCTTTCCCATGAGTAAATCACTATTTGGTATACCATATTTACTCGAATCTAGGCCCGCCACAATTCTAGGCTGACACCCTAAAGTTGAAGGCCAAATAAACAAAAATATTTTAGATGGAAGCCAGGCAAAAAACAATTGAGTTAAGAACAACAGCAGGGAAAGCAGGAAAATGGCATTTATTTTATATGAACCTGCTCCCGCTGACCTGTTCTTGTCATCGCTGACCTCCTTATCACTCTCCTCTTTGTTCAGCGCACAATCTTCCGTGCCATCAAGTGCATTGGAAATGCTGGACTTTCAGATTGAGCGCACAACCAAGCTTTCTGGGATGTCATCCCAGGCTGTAGCGATCCAGCTAGTTACAACTCCTAGTGACACGTGCTTGATTGCGGCCTGGTGATGTTAGCTCGCACATTTCACTGGCCCCGTGGAATTTAAGCAGACTTCGAATTCGAGAATCCAAGCCGACCTCGGAGTTTCATGTTTTTTTTTTAACTATTGGTTTAGATTCAAATAAATATGGTAGTCCCCACTATGATACAGGGGTATTAGTTTGTCTCGTCCACTTTACTATCTGGACCTGATGCTGTTGGACTTTTGGCAGTTTCTCCAAGATGAAGAAACATTGGGCGAGTACATATGTTTTGTGTCCTATGAGAAGGGCACTAATGCATTGTGCTTTTGATATTATCAGCAGCCACACTTATTCTTAGCTCATGCACAGGCTAGCGCTTAACTATATCGAAGAGTGCTGTTCTCCTAGGAAAGAGGACATTCCAGACTTCCACATGAATGCAGCATCTTTCAGTTCCTCCACTTTTGCAAAGAGTGATAGCTGAGGAAGCAAAACTTATTGAATACCTCTCATAGCAAACACGAAAAAAAGAACTGCCATGTCAGCATAGAAGTTGTACGTTAATGCTGAATATATACGCAATATCTTGGTTATTAATTTGATAATCATGGGAATACTACTGCAGAATTAAAGCACACTGCCTTCACTCTCTGCTTAGATATGGACATATTGTCCACTGCACTGAGCACAATTCTTCATGCAGGAGGCTTAACTTCGCTGCAGGTGCACAGCTGTTTGCAAGCTGTTGGATATAATGCCAAAACTTTTCTGTGCCTGTGACTTCAGGTGTGTGCGTTTTATGATTCCGCAGATAAGCAGATCGTTATATAGCTTAGTGCAATTGCCAATAAGGTGGTTTCCATTGCAGGTGGAGCCCCGTGTCCTCGAACCATTTCTGTCCCTACGCCTGCGGGAGTCTAAGGCAGCAGGCCAGGGCCGCATTGACCTCAAGAAAGTGCGTGAGGGTCTGCAAAAAATGTCCCGGAAAGAGCACCGGCAACACAAGCGCATGCGCCGTCTGGAGGCACAGCTGAGAGAGACAGAGGCAGAGGAGAGCGACGTTCGTAAGGACCGCCTCCAAGGGCAGATATTGCAACAGCTGCTGTGGACATATGCCCATGTTCTCAAACAGGTGCCCAAGAGGCCAGAGTTGAAGCCTCTGCTTCGTCCAGTGTTCAAGGGCCTGGCACAGTATGCGCACTTGGTCAATCTCGACTTCTTGGAGGACATTCTAGACGCGCTTGGCACGCTGCTCAACTTGCTAAGTTCCAGGGACGCCCCCTGCTGCTTGCAGGCTGCATTTGCACTTTTGTCAGGCCAGGGTCAAGCACTGACAGTTGACCCTCAGCGTTTTTACGTGGCACTGTTCCGGTGCCTACTCGAGAGTCCCCCTGCCAGTGCACGGTCACTGCTGCTTTGCTGGCGGCTAATGGTGGTGAACCGTTGTAGGAGCTTATCTGTAGCCCGCCTCAGGGCCCTGTGCAAGCGATTTGCCACAACATGCATCGGTCATGCCAATTCACTCGGCTTGACCCTCTCGCTGGGCATGCTGCTAAGGAGTGAGCCCAAGCTGCAGGGACTGCTTGAGGTGGCCGACTCGCAAACCATCTTCCGTCCCTTTGTGGGAGACCCTGATCATGCAGGCTGTGCTCCCCTCTGGGAACTGCACATGCTAAGGAAGCACTATGACCCATCAGTGGCTGCCATTGCCAAGGCAGTTTCCTCTGCCAATCGCATTCCACCTGCGCTGGCCAGCCTCGACCCTATTCGTGTGGCGGGCAAGCGTATTGATCCACTCGCAGCACTACCATCCCGTGGATCCGAGGCAAAGGTGCAGCACATGGCTGCCAAGGACAAGGCACATAAGCGTGGGCCTCATAAAGGTGGTAGGCACAGTAAGAAGAAAGGCAAATAAATGCGCGTTTTCTATATGTATTTAATCCGTGTAGTCATTCATAAGAAAGTGGTAAATAAATGCGGCACTCTTCCGTTCATCAGTGTCTCTCCGAGCGTCCCATGATGATGTGCCCAGCTCCGCTGAGGGCTGGCCTTTGGGCCTCAGGAGAACAGGGCCAAACACATTTGCTGCAAAAGTTTCACACCACCAGTAAGGTTATGGGCACACAACTTTTGGGCTTATGATGCAGTACACAGTTCATTCGAGGCTCTACAGTTTTAGTCCACCATCTATGATGTCTGCCATTATATATATGCATGCTGGTATTACCTAGCATGCAGAGATGCATTATATCCAGCAATTCAGCAGCCATGACAAAGCAGCTAAAGAATGTCACTGGGACAAGGAGAATTACTTCTGGAATTGCAGCAGACAACACTGCAGCCAAGCAGTAACAAAAGTAATCCATCTTCCGTACAGACTGCTCATAATGGAGGCTATCTGTCCCCTTTTCTCATCTTCCTTTATTTATTGCAGGTGCCCTCTCGGGTAGTTAGGCACCAACTCTGACAATTATGGTTAGTTTTAGGCATTACAGGAAGAAATGGAGAGGGTAGTAGTGGAAGCTAGGAATTTCACAGTGCCATGTTTGCCACCCTTGACTCAGACATGTGGACCAGTTTCCACTCGCGCAGTCCCGCAGTCGTACCATATGCAGGTGCTTGCAGTGTTTAGTTGTACAAAAATGAGAATTGGGTCTGGTTTGCAAGCAAGCGTGTGCACACACAAAGTATAATTTTTCCACAAAACTATCCTGCCTTACTGGCATGCTTTGGGAGACCTGACAA
Source organism: Amblyomma americanum (assembly GCF_052857255.1). Classification (NCBI taxonomy): domain Eukaryota; kingdom Metazoa; phylum Arthropoda; class Arachnida; order Ixodida; family Ixodidae; genus Amblyomma; species Amblyomma americanum. The sequence continues at coordinate 9,082,225 of NC_135503.1, read as the reverse complement.
AGTGAGAAAGATATATAGGTAGGGTCAGCAGGAGAAGCTAGTGCAAGTGGGCAACCAAAGGTGAAGGAAGGAGCTTGCACAGTGTGGCAAATGGCACTGCACATTATTTTACAGTGTGGCCTATTGCTGCCACACCCTTTAGATTTTGTAACCACCGAAAAGGGGAGGGGCTTCACTGTTACACAGTTTATGAGGCGTGTCAGTGGGTTCCCTTTATCCCGTGCATTTTTAAGTGCAGGCAATGGTTGGCAAATGCAGAGCACAGCACAGGAGGCGCTGCGTTTGCAAATCAGTGGAGAGGCTGAGCTATACATTTGCTACATCGTTTTCATGATGCAAACACAACTGTAAAGGACCTGTTATTTGCACTGCTCACTGTACTTGACCAAAACTCCTTTAAACTGCACTTTATAATGGCTTGCAAGCTGCACCAAAATTTGTGGCAGGTGCTCTTCACATTGTGGGTACCGCATTCCCAACAAATTGTGCCATAATGTGCCCATAAACAGAAGCAATGGACACTGCAATGCTGCTAAGGTATGGATGATTTTGGTGTGTATGCTGCAGCATACACTGAAATTGAAAAAAAAAAAAAAAAATCTGAGCACTCTAGCTGCACTTAATTAGCAGTGAGAAGCTGGCAACTTTTAAATTTCATGGAATTTGTGTGATTTGGCATGCATTGTAGCAGTAGTATAAAGGAGACTATGGAATAATGCAGCAAGAACCACGCACAAGAAGAATGAACAGCTGGGGCAAGAAAAAACCATCAAAGGCACCAACATATATATGGACCCAGCTGCACTATTCCCAGAGGAAGCATACTAATGTTGTCATTTTTGTCTTGAAAAGCTGGCTTCCGACTTGTGAACTACCACCCATTCTGTTCCTTCCTGTGTCAGCTGCAGTCTTGAGTTGGACCTACCCAGGAGCTTTGCATCAAGCTTGTTTTCTGCAGTGTGTGCCAGAAGCTCTTTCAAAAAGCAGACCAGGTAGAGGAATGTGTGCCTGTGGACATCCGGCACCATTTGGGAAACAACCTGCACAGAAAGGCATCCAAAGATTGGGTTTTGATGTCCTTGACAAGGTATTGACTCTAAATTGAAACATACAAAACAAGGTAACAACTGTTGAATTGTTCTCTGGCCATTCAGGTCAAGAACGAATTAAGTAGCTTCCGCTTTGGAAATGTCAAATTTAGCAATTTGCTGCACTTCCCTTAAAAGGACAAGGTCACTGCCCAATTTTGATTCCGCCAGTCACTCCAGTTCCAATCCTTAAACATATCAAAAGTTGAGCAGGGACAGCAATTAAAACTATTTTCGAGATTTATACATGAAATGTAACCAAATTTGGCACACATATGTAACTTTTTATGCAGATTTCATAATTGCATATTATTTTAAGCTATCTGCCACAGTTGCTGAGCAATTACAATTAAAGCCGTCCTAAAGTCATCCATGGAGCGTTAAAGAATCAAAGTGAAAGTGCACAAGTTTTTTATGTCGGCACGTTCCTAAAGCCTTGTTCTGTGCAATAAAGCTATTAGTTCTTTTTTTAGGACCCCGGTGCTCGTGGAAATAAAAATTAAAACCCCAGCGTAACTTTCAAAATCTCTTTCATATGCACATAGAAAAAAAGAGCTTTATTGCACTGCTCAATGTATCGGGATTCACCTGTAAAAAAACATTCTATCATTCATTATGAAATGCCAATGGGATGAGTAACAGCAACCGCACAACAAGTGAAAGCTGAGAAAATCGAACAAAAATTATTCCCTTGTTGCCTCATTTATTGCTTCGTGTGCTTTTGCTTTTGGCCAAAGAAATTTGGCAATGTAACCAAAGGAAGCTCTGATCTTTTGATCTCTCTTCTTCGTGGTGATACTAAGATGGTGGTGCTTCGTCATGGGGAAACCAGCAGAATTCGTGATGTGCTGAGACCATCAGAAACACGATTCGCTCACAATTTTCGACAACCAGACATAAAGAAAAGAACGTAATTTTCTAAATGTGTCCTGCATATTTTGCTATAATTTTTTGGCACGAGAGTTGGAGAAGAGTTAATTGAGAAACAAAATTTTGGCTAAATTAGCCATTTCATTTGCTACATACCTCCTTAAGTCAGTCATCAGCACTTATGCACTGCCATGCATTCACGAAGGGCTGAAGGAACTGAAGTCTAATCAAAGTTAGGCAATGATCTGTGACACAATAAATGCTACAATATCGATGGACACAAGTAATAAGTGCAACGACTTCTTTTATGAGCATTGCTACAGCGATGTTTAGCCTTTTCTTGAAACCCTACTCTCAATACTCCCCACAGAATATAGAGGCCGTAAATTGGCCAAATAAATGACATATCTGTTCACTGTTTGGCAGCAGCTAGCAAGAAATATAAATGCATTCTGCAAAATAGTTCACACGTGAAATTCAAGGCCAAGTTCATGCGAGAAAGTGCAACCTACTTGCTTAGAAAGAATGAAGTTGTTTGAGCAATCAAGGCAACGTTGGTAGCAGGCATAAGGAACCACAGGCTCAGGCAGAGAGTCCAAAAATAGCAGAAGTGCTTCAGCCATAGAATGTACACTGCCCGCTAGGGAATATATCCTGCTAAGGAATGCACATGTGAACAGTTCTGAGGCACTATTAGAGAAACACTGCATGGGAAATGAATACACTCAGCGAGGAAAACATTTGGAAATGCTTGTCATTTTAGACCTACATACATGTGCTTGTACTTGGGGTCCCCGGATAACAGCACACAAGTCATTGTACAATCAGCTAATGCATGCCAGTAGAGTGAAAAAAGTTGGGCGAGTTGGTACATATTCATTGTTCACAAAAGCGCAGAAAACACGGACAAAAAAGAAGAATGGACAAAACAAGCACTTGTTTTGTCTATTCTCCCCTTTTGTCTGTGTTTCCTGCGCTGTTGTGAACAATGCCAGTAGGGCTTTCCCACCATAGTTAATATGCAATGCAAGGCTGAGCAATTGCCCCAACAGCAAATGTACTGAATGTACCATAAGAATATGACTTTAGTGCCGTATATTTGATAACTAATATACAAAAACTTCTGTGTGTGTAAGGGCAAAAAAACAGGTCTGTAGAAAAGTACTTCATTTTCATTAGCAGTATACTCCACTGCACAATCGATACAAGGCGAAAAAGTAGTTCTTTAGACTTTACTAAATTTAATTATCAAGTAGATAAAACTAGTGGGGAAGGACACTAGATTAATTTTTTCCCCAATAACAATCAAAGAGTAGAAGAGACAGCTACAAAATATTGGTGCTAACGTGTTGCACAACGTTTCTTCCTTGTTGCCAATTCTGTCTCGCCTGTACAATGTTATCTAGAGTTGAGCATTTATGTGTTGGTACAATTACTCTTGCACTACGCATTAGTCCTGCATGCTCTTCTTTTCAGTTCTATGCCCTGTGTAAGTTTTATATTCATGGTGAGTGAACATGGTGGGTGAAGTTTTATATGGCATGCAATTTTTCTATCTTAGAAGTCTGATGCACCAAATCAGCCCACAAGTCAGGCAGTATTACAAAACAGCAGATGCAATGAAGCAAATTCACTGATGTCCCTGTTCGATTAGATAAAAATAAAAGACTACACATCCAAACTGACCGCCGCCATTGAAGACCATCCAACGTTTTAAAAATGCACTAGCCGACATTGTATAATTAGGAGCCTAACAGATTGTACATTGTATTTTGCTAAGTTGCTTGCTTTTGTTTAATGTGTTACCCATTTAATCACTCCCCTCTGTCGTGCCAAATGGCCCTGAGGGTATTAATAAATGAAAGGAAATGAAATGAAGGATACGCAAGTGACCATCAAGGCGTGCATCGAGGGCATCTCTTATCAAGTGCAATTCCCAGCTCAGACCAGACTGCTGGAAAAGGTCATCCTGGGGACAAAGTAAGACATAAGCACACATGAAAGCAGTTAAAGGTGCACTAAAGAGGAATCTGAACTCGTCTTTTTACCGTGGGAACTATATCTACACATTCCGGGCATTCTTAGAAACTTCGAATTATTGTCCTGTGCGGCCAATTGCCCTAATTAAATCGGATTAAACGTCCCGGCTCCCGCCTTTTTTTTTTTAACTAAAGGCCGTAGGTAGGAGGAGTCAACCAACGCGCCAGCCAGTCCCGTGGTGGCTTGCCACTCTGCCATCGGCGGAGTGATACGTAAATCAAAGAGTCCACATGTATTTTTATTTCTGTGGGCCTGATTTGTGGCTATATTTTCTGTGACTGAAACTGTTTATTCACAGAAACCTAAAAAACAAAATAAAAGCAAGAGTGAAGCCGCCACTGGACTGGCTGAAACGCGTTGACTCCGCCTACCTACCGCATTGAGTTAAAGAAAAAAAAGGCAGGAGCTGGGACGTTTAATTTGATTTAATTAGGGCAATCGGCCGCACAGGGCAATAATTCCAAGTTTCTAAGAATGCTCAGATAGAGCTCCCACGGTAAAAAGACGAGTTCAGATTCTTCTTTAGTGCACCTTAAAGAGTATCACAAACAGTTTTACCTCTGAAAGCTTTCTGACAAGAGTGTACTGCTTGCAATAATAAGTTAATAACATATTCGAGAGCATACCTATATAGCCAATGCAGCCAGACTACTTTGTATAACTTCACAAAGCATCTCTGAGAACTTGATGGCAACCACAAGGTCACGCAGAAAGGCAAGAACAAGCATTGAAATACGCTGTATTACTTCCGAGATGTAAAACGACAGCAGAATATCCTATCACACCACATCACCAAAACTGTTTGTTCACACTTTTCTTTGTCCAGACACACAGTATTATGCTTCTCCTCAGAATAAAAGATACTGCAAGAGATTTATCTTTTGTGCACTGTGACACAGCTTTTTAATGAAGAATTACAAGCGCCATATGAGTGAGCCAGAATGTACTCGTGCAGAAATGGGGGCTAGTTAAGAGTGCGAGCATTCAGATCCAAAAACTGATGCTATGCTTTACAGTTACATGACAACAAAGCCATTTTGTTGTTGTGCGTACAAGTTCTTTAATCTCATCCATCATATATGATAGCAGTTTACACCCACATCCACAAGGTCACACCGCCGACAGTTCGTTACCAAGCCTGCCACGCCTTGGCTGCCCGAGTGCTGCCATCTGCATGCAAGGCTTTTTTTTCTTTTACAAAATTCTTGATGTTGCATTATAGGCTGTGTGAACATTTGTACTGCTGTCAAACCCCTGAGCAAAGTCATTCATGCTGAGTGAATTTCTGCCGCTTTGGCTCAGTGGTTATGGCGCTCGGCTGCTGACCTGAAAGACGCGGATTTGATCCTGGCCGCGGATGCCGAATTTTGATGGGGGCGAAATTCTAGAGGCCCGTGCACTGTGCTATGTCAGTGCGCGTTAAAGAACCCCAGGTGGTCGAAATTTCCGGAGTGCTCCACTACGGTGTTCCTCATAGCCTTAGTCGCTTTGGGATGTTAAACCCCCATAAACTGTAAACCATTCTTTTACACTGTGAATTTGGTTCAACAAAATTCACAGTTCAAAATAATGACAGCTTATTGCATTTCACACTTGTAAGCATGCAAGCCTCAAAAATGAGTCAGATATCCGAGAAAATCCTTCCATCAATGCGATTCGAAATTTCAAGCCATTTGCAGAGCCCTATTTGCTATGCAGCTTTGAGAAACTGAGAAGTGGCTACTCCTGAACCTGGAGCCCAACTTAATACTCAGCCAATCCTAAAATACAACCCCTGTGGATTGGACCGCTGTCACTAAATGCAGGTGGACAACTCTTCATGCTTCCTAGAGGTCTGCCGCTTCCCACACCTGTGCTGCCCACCTGGGTGAGTCCATACTTGTAGAGGTGGTCAACAAGGAGCCACAGCTCTTTGGGTACTTCGAAAGGCACTGCCAGGAGGCCCTCTTCACAGGGGTTCCGTTCCTGCAATGGCCCCAGAACAGCACCACCAGTGCGGAAACTCAAAGAAATGTTGGCCATGAGGCTCATTTCCAGTAACTGCACAGGCACGATACAAGTAGCTGGCATGGGAGAACAATGGCCACAGTTCTCAGCATAGCATTTTCGTGTAAGCTGTTTAACCATAGGTAAGCAATCTGCCTGAACATTAATGAGACCATTGCAGCAAATACACTGCAAAGTGTTAGTTTTTTTTACTCTCTCTCTCAAATTTGCTTCACTACTGGTACCTAACAGCATAGGAAAAAAACAGGAGACAAAAGAAACAACACTGCCCCAGTTGTTTTAAACACTCCTTGGGCGATGTGGATCACAGAAGTAAATGACCACTTACTATTTTCAGCAACTGCTCCCGGCCAAGCTCTCGGACAGGGCACGGAATACGTGCCAAGGCTTCAAGGGAGCATCCATAGCAGCTTGGCTCATACTCTCCTGACACAGTCACGTGAGCCAGCAGTCAAGAAATTCACCCTGCTATTTTCATGTGGCACACAGCTTATCATCAGACACAAGGACGCCACTTGGAATAACAAAATTGGCAGTTATAACGACAAAGTTGTAAGAAAATATATGCCCTAAACATCCCTTGAAAAATGGCAATAAACTCTATATGGATTTTAAACTCCTTTTTTGTTCAGCCTTCTAGCATACTGATAAAAAACTTCAAAATAGTTATATCTAGCAGAGGAAAGAACAAAAATTGTTATGAGCTCATTACATTAGACAATGTACCTTCAATGCAGAAAAAAAGAAAGCTGCTAGAAAGATTCATTATTCAAAATGGGCAAAATCAATCAATATAGAACAGTGCTGTGCACTCATCTTGAACTTATATTTTGGCTGCATGTTTTTCTCTTCGTAATGATACGTAAGACCTTACTATACATGTATCACCACGCGGTATTCACCTACAACTGCTAAATAATTGATATCAAATTTTTCCTCTCACTTGTTTCGGTTTCAACAACCAAGCAATGTCTATGACGTCAAAGGTCTGTATAGGTCACATGAAGCATGAGAAAAACTGTGATATAATCAGTGCCTCATCGTTTTAATTCACCGCAATGCTAAAGCTAGCCTGCCTCAAGAGCCGGAACACAATGAGCAAAGGAGCAGCAATAATATTTCAGTGTTTCTCATGCTTCACTTGAATGACACAGGCCTTTCATGTCACAGTCATCGCTCGGCTGTTGAACCGAAACAGGTGAAAGGAAAAATCTGATTATAAATTATTTAGCAGTTGTAGGTGAATACCAGGTGGCGATCAATCTATACTAATGTCTTGCACGTTATTACAAAAAAAGAAAATGCAACGAAAAATTAGGAGTCTATACTTCTTTAACTCTACAACAGACACAGTTATGAATCATACTTCCACACCTTCCTGCTCTCATTTTTAGTCTACCAGCACTGTTCTTAGCACATTCTCAATGGCCCCTAACAAGAGAACAGAATTCTAGCAAAAATAAAAAGCACTACAAGGAGCAGTGCGCAAATTAAAGGATATGAAAATATCTTTCCCGCGTTCCAAGTGCAGCACCAAAATGTCTTCGAGAGTGTCTGAAGCACTGTTCAGCTGCCATGCTGTCCGCTTGTCCACACACAACTCTAAAGACACCTGGCACGTCTCACCTGACAAAACGAAAGCAGGCACCTTCTTGAGCAGCATTCTTGAAGGACTGAACACACCACATGCAACTCCAAACAAAATTTGAAGCATATGATTGTTCCGGTGTCCAACCACAAAAAACTATAAAGTATTCTGTGAAACTTGTAGAAAAAATCTTTCTGTATGTATCATCATCATCATCATCAGCCTGACTACAAAAAAAACAAATGATAAAATAAGGAATGTTGGTGGAAAACTGCAAAAAGGCAATGCATGATGTCCATGAGTAAACACAAATGTCTCACCAGAGCAAAACCTCCATACACAAAAGGTTGCCAAAAAGGTGGGCGCACAACCGCATCTTTGGTCTGTTCCCACATGTTTTTTCTTCATTTGGAAAATTTCCACTAGGGTTAGTATAACAATGATGCATGTGTGGTGCAAGTACTCTGGAGTGATATAAATTAGCATGCCTGCAACGATTAAGTAATACTCATTGACAACTAATTATTATAGTTCGATAGACATTTATTCTGCATCATTGCTATACTGACCCTAGTGGAAATTTTCCAAATGAAGAAAAGAACATGTGAGAACAAACCAAAGATGCAGTTGTGCACCCACCATTTTGACAACCTTTATTCACAGTCTGATGCCTAAATCTTCAGCTACTGAACAGGCACCTTCGATGTTCACCTATCAAAAATCATTGCTCCTGGCATCCTCTTTCAATTTTAGCTCTGGAACACCACTGCAGGCCTTGGTGAGCTTACCTGCCTCGGGCTTAATAATTCTCTTTCGTACTAATCATTACCTCAAATCATTAGCAGAACCAACAGAAGTCATTAAGTTGCAACAAGCTGGGACATAGCAAGAAATAACACTTGAATGAAAAGCTTCAAATCAGGTCCTGTGCCATGAATGATTGTTAAGTATGTAATGGAAAATGTAGCATGAATATTTTGCAGCAGCTGCAAAACCTATACCTGGCTTGATGGCTCCCGATGCAGGGATGGCCCGCAGCCATTCTTTGCTGTATCTGCCAGTGTCCAGCTTTTGGCGGAAACAGAACTCCACTGGAACCTGCGCCAGATAGCATTTAAGCATGCTTAGCAACTTTTCTACCTTTCGAGTTAGCCAGTAACCACAACGCAACTTACCTGCCCAGTGTTGGCAACTGTAAGAGTCTGCACTTGGCTTTCCATGAAATGCAGCTTTTCAAACTGGACCTGGAAAGTAATTTCAATATAGTTTCAGAGTGTTTTGATGAGTGCAGAAGTAGCAAACAAGTCTTACAGTATGTCACATACAGGTGATGATGTATAGTCGAACTTTGTTATAGAGAACAGGTAAAAAATCGTAAAGTAATTTGATGTAGCCAAAATTTTTAATACAAAATTTTGTCAAAAACGTATGCAAGAGTAGCGCAGTTTAGTCAGTGAAGGGATGGCAACTCGGGCTATGGTTACTAGGGAAACAGGGAGACATTTTTCGAAGTTTTAGCAACATTGCAACGGTGCTTGCGGCGATTCCGATGGCCGCAAAAACCAAGCGCCAGTTGCGCTAGCTTCCCTGCACAACATTGCCAGCACGCAGCGGCGCAGGCAAAGTGCTAGCTAGGGTGGCTTCCCTGCAGTACGGCCGTGGCGCATGGAAAATGTATGTCAGAGCTAAAGCTATCACCGCTTTCATCATCTCCTTGACGGCTGACAAGAGTGCAGGATGGTTACTACTAGGCTATGACCACCCACGCCGCTGCTTCCGGGGTGCTGTCGACAGGTGTGATAGGCGTGAACACGTGTTGACCGCCTGGCTACAAACCTTCTATGACGCTGTATCTTCCGTGGAGCTGCTAGCGAGGGCGATATATGAACATTAGTGAGAGATGAAAGCGTGAAACTTGGTGCGGACATTTGCCACATAATCACTAATGGTTCGTGTAGTGCGGCGAAACCTGCTGCCTGCCATCCGAACGGGTGCGTTTTCGCACAGGTGAGTCCGTTGTATCTATTATATGGTCCATCGCGTTTGACACATAAAGTAAAAATTGCATGTTTGTTAAAAATACTTAGGTACAGTTCGATATAGCCAACAATTTATAACATCTGCGTTCATTATGTCGAGGTTCCACTGTAGAGTAATGAACAAAAGTTTGTGGGATGTAGATTCATAGAAAAAAAAAATATATTTTGGGTTGCCTCGCAATTTTTCCAGAGGATGGAGCAGACAAGCACCCTCATGTCTGTATCCCTTTTATTTGCCTGCCTTGCTTGGCCACACAGAAATGCATTTCTTTTTCTGCGGGCCCGCATCCCGCAAACCTCTGTCCATGACTGTGCAGTCTTCGTTAAAAGTAATGAGTTCAAGGGGTTTGCTTCTAAGCTTTGTAGTGCAGCTCTTGTAGCATCCATGGATGTCCTAGCTTTTGAAGATGGGAGGACAAGAGTTGTTCTCATTTTCAGGAAATTTGGGACCTTGTCGCTACACAACAAACCACACAGCAGTGTCCAGAAGCCAACCCTTCCAGGGCCCTATACTTTTGACAAAAGCTGTACATTTCAGTCAAATGTGTGAAAGGTGCGAAAGCAAAAACTAGTATTAATGGTAAATGTCCAAGGGCTCATGTCACATTGGGAAGATTTTTTTCTTTTTTTCCCCAGATTAGAGACATGCCCTGGCAACTATTTCACCAATGTCCATGAATTTATGTTAAATTAACAAAAGCACATTTTCCATTAAATACAAGTTAAAACTCCCCAGTACAAATACACTTTTCCAGTCCTTTAACAACAATGTTATAAGCAACAGGTGCAGATATCCTTTCCACCTAAAACTAGCAGGTAATCAGGGTCAGGTAGGAGCCACTTGCCTCAAGCCGGTCCACGGCAACCTGAGGCAAGAACTCGTTTTCCAACTTGTCCAGCTTCTTCATGATCTCCTCATAGATGGTGCGGTAGCGAGCTGAATCAATGACCTTGACGCCCACCTTGAAGAGGGCACTGACTGGTTTGTGATCACTGAGTGTGAACGATTCATGGGAGCTGTAGCGCAGCTGCTCCACATGGGGTCCCTGCAAGGGTCAACAAGGAACCCATTTAAGGTAGCCTTCAATGCATGACTGTACGTTCATGGTTTTAGTGACTAGTGACTAAAAACGTGCTGAACATTATGTTAAACTTCTACTATCCTTGTACATTTTTTTTATTATTACAAAAATGTCTGTAAACTGTGTATTGCTTTCCTAGTTTTTTCGTACAGATAAATAAGCATGCATTGAAGTGTGCCGCCTACCACTGCCAAGTAAACGGGGCACAACCTCTGTCCAGCCACTAAGCAGCTTCTGGACTGTGCCCTCCAACATCTATTTGTTTATTTATTCATTCATGTTACTCGTAAAAGCCCTGTGAGGGCTTTTATGGGTCACATGAATGGGGAGGGGGACAATACAACCATATTATTAAATGCGATAGGTTTTAGAAAGAACGAGTTCAACAATGAAAAATATCCATGAATAATTAAAAGAGAAGACATAAAACGAAAGGAAAAAAAATAAAAATAAAATCCCTGTACATTTCCATCAGAGTAAATCAGTTCTTGGAATTTTTTATGTCAGTTTCAGTAGCAATTTCCGATGGCAAACTCCACTCAATGATAGTATGAGGAATGAATCAGTTAGCATATGATGATCAGTGGCACTTTATGCGTTACACTTTAAAACAGTGATCCCATCGTGGAAAGATGACAACAGGTGACTGAAAAAAAAAAAATGTAAAAAGGGTGAATGGCTTACTGCTTACGGGGTTTAATTTCCAAAAGTGGCTCTGCCTGTGAGGGACGCCGTAGTGGAGGGCTCCATAAATTTTGACCACCTAGAGTTCCTTAATGTGCACCGACACCGCACAGTACAGAGGCCTCTAGCATTTTGCCCCCATTGAAATATGACTGCTACAGTGTAAAGGGGTGAATGATGATAAAGCTCATGGAAAAGTGTTATACCACTGTCACACTGTCATTTCGATGGTCCTCGAACAGATACTCTATTGACTCAAAAGCCAATCGAGCACTTCTAAATAGGTGGCTCCAATGGCCATTGAGTCAATAGTCTATTGAGTCAATGGAGCACCGCATAACTCTATTGAGGTCTCGAAGGCCTCTGAGCGAGGGCTTTGTGCAGTCTCAGACGCATAGCGTACACAGCAACAAGCTGAAGAATAAATTCACTGCAGTATCATCTCTGAAAAACATGGGACTTCATGGAAAAACATGGAAGTTCATTTCAAGAATGATTAATATTAATGTAAAGAATTAACATTTTGTTTTTAACCTTTTCAAGTCAAACTTCTGAGCTGATTGCTAACCATTGCTAGCATGCCTGCAAAATCATTGGCGGCGATAATGGCGCCACGACACCTTGGTACGAGATGATGGAAACTCTTGACAGTGATTGAGTTTGCCGTGCAGCAGCGGCACAACTGCTTCGAGGTTCGACAGTGATTGAGAATCTCAAAGGTTCTCGAATCGATAGCGTTTGAAAAGAGCCCTGGTAACAGGGGTATTAGACAAGCAAGTATATGGCGATGTGATAAGTATTCCAATTTGGCGCATTTTTTTTTTATTGCTGAGATGCTTGTGGAAGGTGAGTAGCCTGAAAAGATAAGTCGTACAGCATGGCTCTACAAGAATTCGATGTTAGCAATGATGTAGGCTTGATTAGGGTCCCAAATGGCCACAGCGTATTCGATTTTAGGGTTGATTAGAGTGGCATAGGCAAGTTCTTTTACGTGGATAGGTGCGTGTTTGAGGTTATGATTGAGAAGACTAAGTGAGCGGTTAGCAGATGCTAGTATGAGTCAATATGGTGACGCCATGTTAAGTTAAACTGAAGGTGCACCCCAAGGTGCTTATATGCAGGTGTCAGTTCACAGTATTGTTACAAAGATGATATAGCAGCCTCACGTTCTAGGCATGACCTTTGCTTGCACACTGCAGAATGAGTAGTTAAGGAGTGCTCTGCTAACTTCAGTATCAACATCAACAGCCTCTGTTACCTGTCTAAATGGTAGAGGGTCATAGGGGTGAAATCCGCTCTTAAGGGTAGCTTTGGCTTGCACATCACAAAACAAGTAAAAAGATAACAACACAACCAGAAACCACAACAGTACAAAAAGCTAAAGAAAAATTTGAAAGGAAGCGACACTCAAAAAGAAGACGCAAAAGCACAACTAACAAAAACATTAAAACCAAGACTGAAATTAAGAGTGGCCGATAAGCTCAATCAATTAAGGCCTGACTACAGAACTTTTTAAAGATATAATTCTGGTGTACTCGATGATGACATTTATTTGAGACACATAATATTTATTCAGAAGAGTTGAAAATGCATTAGATACTTTTTAAATTGTATAATCAGTCCCAGTAGACTCTACCTTCCTCCACAATTTTTAATGTCAGGTTGTGTCCAAGGATAGCTAGTTCAGAGCGAAAGCTTCAGGCTTTTTTTCATTTCTCTTCATGTTTTAGACAAAAAACCCTTAATATTCAATTAAACACCTTATACGAGTTGAGCCTCCTCAGTAGCTTTAATCACCTGCTGAGCACAGAGAGCACAAACAGCAAAGTTCAATATTCGGGGCTGCATTGAGCTGGATTCACAGAACTAAGTGTGCTGAAACTGAAAAGCTGAAAAGCACAACTAACAAAAACATTAAAACCAAGACTGAAATTAAGAGTGGCCAATAAGCTCAATCAATTAAGGCTTGACTACAGAACTTTTTAAAGATATAATTCTGGTGTACTCGATGATGACATTTATTTGAGACACATAATATTTATTCAGGAGAGTTGAAAATGCATTAGATACTTTTTAAATTGTATAATCAGTCCCAGTAGACTCTACCTTCCTCCACATTTTTTAATGTCAGGTTGTGTCTAAGGATAGCTAGTTCAGAGCGAAAGCTTCAGGCTTTTTTTCATTTCTCTTCATGTTTTAGACAAAAAAACCCTTAATATTCAATTAAACACTTTATACGAGTTGAGCCTCTTCAGTAGCTATAATCACCTGCTGAGCACAGAGAGCACAAACAGCAAAGTTCAATATTCGGGGCTGCATTGAGCTGGATTCACAGAACTAAGTGTGCTGAAACTGCTCCTCAAGCAACCGCAGATGCAATGGTGACAATGAACTCATCAAGATATCAAGCAGCTATTATACCAAAAATGAAATATATTAAAGAGCTTTGAAATCCTTTGAATTTGTGCCAAAACGCTACAGTAACAATGACGACAGGAGAAGAGAAAGTAGAAGTACAAAAGTGATCGTAAAATATAGTTTAAGCCGCCTACAACAATACCAGATATAACGATATATCACTTATAACGATCAAATTCTTTAGATTTATCCATTCTCCCATTGCCCCTATGTAAAGATAAACCGTATACAATGGTACAATTATCAGCAGAAATAACGGACACAGCGATAGGATTTTGAATATTAACAGCTCGAATAATAGCGCTTGCCCTGCGTCTCTTACTTGTGTCTTCATGCGCTATTATTTTTTTCTGTCTCAAATAGTATGCACCATCTAGCCCAAATTAACGTTCTTATAAGCGATAGGGTTCTGGCTGCCCGGAAGGTGTTTACGACGAAAATTTGTCTCAAAGTTTGATAAAAAATAAAGTACTTTGAAGCGAATGGCATAAAAACTCCGCGAACGGACCGGCATGGTTAAATCCATGGGGGAGTGTTGCCTAAGGCTTTGGAAGCCAAGCGCTATCGTAGTCACAATCGATGGAGGGAGAGCTTGCTTGGCGGCCGCTGCAGAACGCTGTCTCACACAAACATAGTTTTCACCCGTTTTTGTGCGTTTGTGAACTGGGTAAAAAGTCACACTGACTAAGCGTAAAGCAATATCTCTGAAACCCCTCCCCCCAATTTTGTCGTTGAGATTGTTGAGAATTTAGTTTTTTTTTTAAGTGCTAGGTTTTCTTGCGCGTTCCCCCCGTTTCGAGCTTTCCGCAGTGCAGACCTTGAAGTGCGCCAAGATACTGTGCACGGATAACATCCGGACATGTTTATCTTTTGATGGGAGCTCCGGAGGGGGTGGCTCGCTTGGCAAACTTGGCAGAGTGCAAAGACGAGTGCCCATGACAGGAGCGCCGGTGGCAGTGGCTACATACTCGCGGGAAGAAGTGGGTGCGTTATTTTTGCTTCTTCTGCCAGTCCAGATATAATGACAATCAGTTATAACGATCAAATTTTCCGGTTTTCTCAATATTGTTATAAGTGGATAGCACTGTATAGGCATTTTTTTTTCAAGCTTCCTTGGAAACAAGAGATGCATTGTTATAGCCCATCAGCTGTCAACAGCATGTCACACCACTAATAAAGCTTCCATCTGGCTAGTCTCTCCAGAGGCTCAAAAGTGGTGCAATGGTGCCTAACTCACCTTCCAGAGGATACGATCACACCAGGCTGGTGCCCGCTGTTTTTCGCTCATGTCCCACTGCTGGGTGCCTGGGGCATATTTGTACGTCGGCCGAAAAGTGACTGGTCCCTCTATGTAGCCCCCGAAGACCTTGCCCTGCTGCTGTTGCTGCCGCAACTGTAGGCCCGAAACAGAGGAATCATGAGACTGCTGCCCCACCAGGGAGACTGCACGGTGCACAACAACTTTCAAACAGCAAGGTGTACGACGAAACAACAAAAAATTCAGTGGGACATTAGGAGGCTGCTTACCATCTACAATTCTTTCCTAACTGTTTCTAGACACCACCAGTCACATCAGTGGCCGGAGCCTCCACAACTAATAATCATTCCTTCTTTTAAACTTCTTTTTTGCAGGGGGTGTTGGGGAAATGCTTCGAAAATCATCAACAGGAGACTTTTTTTATGAATGACATTCACAACCAAAGAGGAGATTATAAAATACATGGAGCGTTAGCCTTATTGGTACATCAATGCTGAATGGTTTGTATCAGTTTTCTTGAGACAAGCCAGTTGTTCACATCATCAAATATAAACTTGACCACAGACTCATTATACTCAGCCATTAGAAAGAGTAAATGACAAGTGCAGTCAAACCTTGATATAAAACGAACATGAATATTACAAATTATTCGCTACATCAAACTGTTCAAAGGCAATTTTAATAAACACGTCATTTTCGCTTGATATAGTGACCGCGGTTGGCCCTAAAAGGTATATATCAAACCTCATAGCGACAAGCGGCACCCGCTCAGATGGCAGGTGGCAAGCTTCGCTGCACTACACAAGTAACTGTGGTGCCGCAAGTGTTCACGCCAAGGTGTGTGCTTTTATTTCATGCCAGTGTTCAGATCTTACACTCGCCAACAACGGCACAGAAGATATAGCGGCATGGAAGGTTGGTAGCCAGCCAGTCAGCATGCGCTAGGCCTCTTGCACTCGTCAACAGCAACCCAAAAGTAGCAGCATGGACTGCTGTATCCATTGCAGTAAAGATCTTGTGCTCATATTGCTGTCACGGAGACAGTGAGAACGTCAATAGCTTTTGTTCTGACATATGATTTTCTATGCGACAAAGTTGTGAAGTGGGGAACTGATCCTCTGCTGCTCGGTTTTCAGGGGCCTCCGGAATCACTGTGAGCATCTTAGAAAATGCCACTAGAACTAGGAAAAAAGGCCTTCCCATTTCTCTAGTAAACATTGTCCTAGTTACTGTCCCTTCAGTGATTAAACTGCATTGCTCTTGTGTGTGTTTTTGATGAAATTTCATATAACAAATTTCGGCTATATCGAACTATCATATTTTAAGATTTTTATGTGTTCGCTATAACGAGGTTTGAACGTATCAGCCTGGATTACAGCCTTTTGTTTGCAAAATTTATGAAATGCAAAGCCTTTGATATTTGTTAATACTTCTTCATTAAAAACAGAGAAAAAGCTCCGTCAAATTTCTCCTAAACCACGCTAGCATGTAGTGTGAGATTTTGAAACACAAGTTTCATATTTCCAGCAGTTCTTGCAGGTAAACTCTGGCAGATTCTATTTACACTACATCATCATCATCATCATCTGCCTGACTACGCCCAATGCAGGGCAAAGGACTCTCCCATGTTTCTCAAATTAATTAACTTAATTAACCCTGTCCTTTGCCAGCTGCGCCCACCGTATGCCCGCAAACGTCTTAATCTCATCCGCCCACCTAACTTTCTGCCGACCCCTGCTATGCTTGCCTTCTCTTGGAATCCACTCCATTACTCTTATGGACCAGCGGTTATCTTGCCTTCGCATTACATGCCCTGCCCAAGCCCATTTCTTCCTACACTACAGAAACTTTCAAAACACGCATATGCCTGTGCGATTAATGTAGAGATAAATTTTTGTCTTTAGAGGAATATTTTTTTTTTGTGCTGTATAAGGTTTTTCTGCACCAGTTACACTGTTAAAAAAGTTTTTTGCTAATATTTTACTGTAGCACAGTTTAACAACATTCACACTAACTGCAAGAACTTTTCACAGGAAATACCAAAAAACAACCTCCTTTTGTTTTGTTATGCAAGCAGTTCAGCCTTATGCACCTAACAAGTTGCAGTTCTTGCAGCAGTTGTGGCTGCAAGAACAACTCACAACTCTACATCTGAACACATCTACCTGTTAGTCATGAGTGGTGACAAAATATCTGAAGACCAAACAAAAAGTAATAAACCATGTTATGTGTAGAAAACTCAACAATGTCAAAATTAATTGCACACCTTTAGAAATAGCCACGAAAATATCCTTTTAAAATTCTCTCCTTTTTCTCAGGTTCCTTTTGAACACAAAACAGACAAAAGCCCAAGATTTTGAAAATGTTCTGCTTTCTCCTGGTTTTATTTAAAGGTCAAAACGGACAACATGAAAAATGGCCATAAACTATTTGCTCATAAAGAGCATTCACAAGACTAAGCTTACCATTTTCGCTCTCCTGTTGGGTGTCTTTAATTCAAGCAGGATTGAGTAGTGACTACTGGCTCATGCATGACAAAACAGACCACTGCAGCAGCAGCAGCAGCACAGCCTTTCTTGTTGATAGCCCCCATAATTATTGTTTTTTCCAGTAAGTTTCTCTGGAACTCCCATTTAAGAGTGTTGCCTGATTGAAATTTTACCAGACACTGATCAGGCTTCAAGCTTTTACTATTTCAGACGTTCTAGTAATCTGTTAATTTAAAGACGCGAGAGCATTAGGCTCCTATTCTATAGAAATCTGGGGTTGTCGGCGGTGTTGTGAGTCATGTGACGTCATAACCTGCCCAACATGGCAGGTGGCAGTAATGACTGGTCATGAGAGGCTGCTCGGGGAAAGACACCTAGGTCTCACAAGCCACACTGGTGACTGTGTTTGAAACAGCCACTTGCCGTGGCAGTGGCACAATGCTTAACTGCACCACTGCTCTAGAAGTGGCACGAGGACTCCCTGCGATCTATGAAAGTAAAGGATGACCAATTACACATGTGTAGGCATGTACACAGAGCCTACGTGACAGAGAAGTACTTGCGCGGAAGGGATCTCTAATGCTATCACATTGTACTCTTCATGGTAAATTAAGCGTTATGTGAAGGTGACAGAAAGGAAGCATTCGTGTCTGCGAAGTAATGCATAAAGAGGACCCCAACCCGCAGAAGGGACCCACTAGTGCTATCGCATCATACCTTTATACCCTTAAAGGGACACTGAGGAGAACTCTATCGGATTTTTTTCGTTACCAAAATCTAATAGTTCGGCATTTCATGGCTTTGTTGCCGCTTGTCTGGGAGCGAAAGATGCATTTATTTCAAAGAAATTTGGATTCGAAGCTAAAAAAGTTTTTCCCGCCGCTCCGATTCAAACTCGAGAACTCTTATGACGTAACGGAGAACTCTTATGATGTCATAGGACGGAGTGACGTGAAACATGACGTAAACGCAGGCTCCGTGATTTCTGGTGGCTAGCGGTGCGGTCTACCAGCTGCTGAAATGAAAGCTACCGCCGCCGCATGTTGAATGCATCTATCGGGGGTAGCTGCCGTCGCTTCGTTTACGTTTTCACCGGCGTCTTGCCAGCGTTACGATGGATCCCGTTCCCAAAAATGACGACGTAGTTCTCGCAAAAACTCTGGTCTGTATTTCAGTGACCTCAGCCCCACATAGCGTGCGTTGCTTTTGAGGGAGCACGGTTAGGTTAGGCGCCGGCGGGTCATTTCCCGCTTCCTCAGTGAGCAGCCGTTGCAAACTAAATATCATAACCCCAGTGCGGGGAGTCGCGAGGGGCCAGGACAAGGTCGGCGCATTGCAACCATCGGAGGCTGGCCGGGGATTTGGGGCCAACGAATTGCGATTCCTTGAACGGCGCGGAAGAGCCAAGTTATTTATCTTTTTGCGACAAAAAACGGGTGGGTGCTCAAGGGCGGTCGCGTTTAAAGTTGGCTGCTTGAAACTAAAGCCGGCGCACGACGCTTCAACGGCTTCAGCTAGATCCAACGGGTCCACTGGATCGGGCTCTCTCGCCCACTTGCATGTACCTTCAGATATGTACTGTGAATGGATTAAGTTAGCCGAGAGCTCGAAAAGAACAGCTCTGCCCAACTGCCGAAGCTATTGAATTACGTCACAACGCGCACCTCGACGCGGAGCCAAATCAGTCTGGCCGGGCCGGCGGCGGCTGGCGCACTCTGTGCGAAATAGAGGCATGCTCCAAGTCTCCCCGCCAGTGCGGTCAGAGTGCGCCGAACCCGCCGAACGCGTCGGCGGTCAGGCCCAGTTGGAGTATAGAGGGTCTCGCTTTGGCCGACATCACGTCGCCGTGCAGCGTGCGCGCGTGTTACGCCGGAGCATAAATGCGCCTTAACAGAGCCTGCGCTTAACCGCTAACCAATGTATTCAGTGGCGGCATCTATGGGAGCCACTGAAACCCCCCGCCCACTCACTGAATAAAAAAAAAATCCTGTGCCGAGGCTTGGAATCGAACCAGGGACTTTGCCGTTTAAGGCGGAGACGCTACCACTCCGCCACGACGTCTCACGGTAAATTCAACGATAAAGGCGCATCTAGTGAATGCACTCTTCCGATGCAGAAATTTCCGTGCTTTCACTACGTATATCCTGGCCTAACAGAGCTAGGCCATCAGCAATTTTTCTTAACTGCCTTGTACCTTGGCTCCCGTACCTAATAAACTATTTCCGTTAAGTAGTTTGAAGTTGACTGGCACATCCGGGAATGTTTCGCCGGGTGAGCGTGCGAAGACACAAGTGCTCTTTATGCTGCGAACTGCCTTGTACGATCACCGGCCGTCGTGCCATCATAGTTTTTCATCGACCGTGGCGATCATCTGACCAGCCTTAACAGGCTCATTCAAAGGTTAACTAGCACTTGAAGCGGCACGTGGAGTTGCTTTGCTGTTCGGCGCTTGTAAATCGAGGCGCGTCAAAAACAATACCACGGGGCAACCAAAGCTCATAGACGTGATGCGCCATAACAAATCGAAACTCTCCTGGCCGCCTGTGGCGCCGGCAAGCATCAGTTTTCTTTGCTTCCAACATTCAGGTTGTCTTTTGTCTGTCTTCCTTGTGTGATAAAAGTGCAGTATAGGTTTTAAAACAAAATTTACTTCAATATTTAACCGCGCAACCTTCCTTTGTCAGCCTCAGAGATTCGCGCATTCCATGTAGAAAGGAAAATTCCTCCAAGGTGGCGTCCCTTGTCCTATGACGTCGCCACGCTTGTACTTGCGAGGTTGGCCTGTGGTGGCGATACTTGTATTTTGGTTCTTGCTATTTTCTACCTTACAAGGTTTTGTTTTCAGTAAGAGCGGCGTTTTTGTGATCACAAGCCAACTTCAATTTCTCCTCAGTGTCCCTTTAAGAAGGAGCATTAGTGTCCCCTTAAGTTTTTTCCAGAGATGTAGTCATGTTACATTTCATAGAGGGCAGTGTGAGCCTACCAATATGTAGTCCACCCTACAAAGCTCAGGAGAAAAAGCCAGCGTGCACTCCAAACACGTCATTGTAGCAATCGGCTCAACAAAAAGCTTTTGCAACGCTCAGCAAAAAGAAAGTATATGCACTGCATTTGCTACTATCTGTAAACCTGCTGATGTACAGCAAGCTGCGCACCTGATCATGTTCCAAAAGTTTTTCCAGAAGGCCTTGCTCGACCATGCTTTTGACACGATCATGCTCAAGGTCACTCAGCCGGTAGTTGAGGTCACCCAGCCAGAAGATCTGCCTGCATGTCCAGTGTACAGTGTATGGTTCAGATGACCATACTGCCAGGCACATCTAATTTTTCACTTGCCATAACCAGAATCTCTTCAAGGTCCAATTAAAAAGCAGGCTTAGAAGAAAGCAGTATCTGATTACAGTAGAACCCCACTCTTGCATTCCCAGGTGCTGTGTTTTCAGGGCTGCTAAGCTTTCATGAGCCAGTCCTGTTCAAGCTCCCTTAGGAACCCATGGAATAGAAACTCAACAGTTATGTCGCAACTGTGGCAGCTTTCCTGCACGCTATGGCGTGAATGTTACTTCGCGATAGTGATTCACCCCGTGTCGGCATTCTGACAGGCAACATTCCGCATGCGCAGAACAGCGACGAAGCCAAACCTAACTCTAGACTCCATCGGTGATCAGCCGCCACCGTGCTCGGCAGCTTGCGGCATGTGGTACCCACGCCAATGCTCAGCACATTTGCAGGCGGCGTGAATCTTGTTGTGGGTGTTGGTGCAGTTCCATCACCACAGACGCATGAGCACCAACGACTGAAGGTGAAACTATGCTGTGACAAACGCTGTGTGAGCAGCGCTGTATGAGATACAGTTGCGCGAGTTGGCTCTGAGATATGTTTCTGTTATCCGCGTTTTCCCTGTCACCTGCAGCTTAAAACTGCAATTTCTAGGTTTCGATAGACAAGGATTTTGCAGGATTAAAGCAGCTTCCACAAAAACAATGCCCAAACTCTGTTGCTGCCTCCCTTCTACCAACAGCCACTGAGACAGATGAAGAGCCATCACAGGGCATCTAGGCCATTCTGTGCATGCGAACGATCGCGAGAGCCAAAAAGCTTTGAAAATTCCAGAGAAGCACGTTTCCCTTACTAGAAGTAAAACAACAACAACAAAAAAATGAGGCGACAATGTGCTTTTTTTTATGCACGGTTCCCAGCTCCTAAGTTTCACGGCTAGTACGTTTTTCTTTCCATTGTCCCATGAAAAGTGTAAAAGCGGGGTTTTTCTGTGTTTGAACTGCTGAATCATTTGTGAGCTGTTAAAACTAACTTAGGCATATTTTTCCCCAAGCAACCTCACTCACTAAGCACTAACTTTGAAAAGCATTTAGAGTTTTCCAAACATCTCTAAGCACCATAACAGCTGGTTAGGCTGGCATGCGCAAAAAGCCTGCCTCTTTATGCACACCATAAATCACCTGTGGTGCTGAAATTATGCGTAGCAAAATCGCACCTCTTCATGACGACATTCAAGAAGTCAGTTAGATTTTATCCCACTCAAATGGCCCTAGTGAGGACTTCGATGAATGGATGAAGATGGAAACAAATTGGCAGAATGTTTCCAGTACACCTGACTGCTTCTTTTCTGCCAATAATTGTCTAAGTGGAGGTGCTTGACCACCTGTGATACTTTCCAACATATAAGTGACTTAACAGTCGCCTCAAAATCCTTCCTGCCTCTCTCTGGTCGCGTTTCCCAGGGCACAGCCACACGAGCTGTAGCCAGGAACATATGTGTAGCTGTAATAGAGCACATAACTGATTTTAATTCCATATAACAAAGATACATGGTACAGAAAAACCTCTTAATTTGGTCTTCAAGGGAGTGGAAAAGATGTCCAAATTAATGAATGGGCCCCTGAAACTGCCAAAAACTGTCACGTGGAAGTAAAATTTATTTGCTGAAAACCTGGGCAATGGCCACCTCCTTTTAAGACGAGAACTGCTCAACAATGATGACTTTTCTCAGTTCCGCCAAATGCTTCAAGTGCACGCTATCGGGAGTGTTGGAAGCTGAAATGCTCCAATAATGGTAAGGCTCTCCGCTGGCTTTTTCGGTGTGCGGTGTTGCTGAAGCTTCTTCACATGGTGGCATCACACATAACGATGCTTCACCGCACAAACAGCGAAAAGCATGTGACAAACGCAAAGACTCGGCACGCTGGAAGAACAGAAATACCATGCGAATGGAGCAACAAGGCAGTCATTGTTCTAAATGGTGTGTGACTAGGCTGGCTGGCTAATATGTATGGCTGGCAGTAGCTGCCATCGCCGCGGGCTGGTGATAAAGATCCGAAAACAAAACTTCGTGGCTGGACGCTCTATCGGTCTATTGATAAGGGCCTTTTTGCAAAAACGGTTCTTTTTGCAAAAACTGTTTTGTGTATTTGTGCAATGATGCAGCGCAAATCGGAAATTTCATGCTTTTTGAACTTTCGTGGAATTTCTAGCCCGTAGTCCGAGCTGCAACATTTGTGGCACAGTCAAAATTCCTTTGAATTGCAGAAGAATCATGCGGAGTTTTTTTTATGGCTCTTTCCATGAGCAATAATTGTTTAAAAATATCAATTTCGACACTCTTCACCATTTGCGATGGCTGTGGAATATAAACGACCAGCTCGCATTCTGTTAACATTTTCCAAACATCAACTGGCAAACGTTTTTGAACTCTGCTTTCAACGAAACAACACCTCTCTAATAGAAGCATAACACAACCTGTGGCTTTGTAGCCAGCAGCATTAAATTGTAGACATTGTATCTAGTGTTCAAAGGTTAAATTCAAGGTTTAAGCAAGTACTGTGAAAAAAAAAAAAATACATAGTTCTCAACAGTACCTTGCTCCTGTCTCACTAGATCAATTCTGAATTTCGGACACAAAGCCTGTCATGCATTTGATGTACAGCAGCCACCAAATCTTGCTGACAATCTGGCAACATTATCAGGAAAATTTGAAAAAGAGACTTTCATGAAGTGATTTTGTGCCTGTGCTCTTTGTCTTAGTAAAGGTACAGAGCAAATTAATTTGTAGTGCATTTCTGTGCCCAAGCAAAATGCAGCCTATGAGGAATGCTGTGGTGAAAAGGCTTTAGGTTATGCTTGACCAATGTACAGCTGAAAGCCTGACTGCAGCAAGAAATATTTCAAGAGATGTAACGCACTGTCTCCTCAACACCTAGGCTACCTCGCAAGTTGCTACCTCACTCTGTGATCGCAAATGAGTGCAATGAAAGCAGACTTTATACTAGGTCATAGTTGTGGGAAGGAAGAAAATGACACATTAACTCCCAGGACCTTACCAATGATAGCTGCTTGAAAAGACCATCCTAAGGAGCAGATAACATTCGACCCACCACTAAGCAATACAAGTGAGTTTTGGCCTATGCTAGGAAACGGATGGCACTATAAGGTAAGGAGTGTGAATATGCTTATATGTTCTTCTGCACCACTCTCCTCACCCTCCTCCCTACGTTAAAAAGGAAGAGCAAAGTAACTTTTGCTTACAGTGTGCTGCTAGCACTCTCTGGTGACAACTAGTAGTATCAATTGCATGCAAACCACACTGCACCACTTCAATGAACAGGTGAAATGAATACCAAGTGATGTGAGAATGCTGTGTCCCCAAGTCTGTTACAGAAATCTGCCAGTCTTCACAAAAATCGTGCAAAACATTATAGATGCCCAAGGACCAAAGTTTTGGCAAAAGGGTTTTGTCACAAGGGGCTAAGGGTTGGCATTTTCATCTTGTGCTCAGCAGCACAAGGCCACAGTGTAAGAGATTGAAAACTACACAAAGATATGACAAGCATGTCTGAACAACTATATTTTAAGCCACAAGATGTCACCAGAATGAGTGTGTCGTTAGAGTTGCTGGAAATATTTTCAGAGTAATTTTCTTTCCATGGCACTTCATTTGGAAGAAATGTTGCTGCTGCTGCCAAATGTTTCCTGCATTAGGCATCTTTAAGGTGCTCTGTGTATCTGCCTCCGCATATTCGGCATCGTAAGTGATGACTTAAAGCCCTCCGTAGCAGGCACTGCCAACTTCGATGATTTGATGATATCATGAACTAACACCCTGAACAAACGGGGAAAAAGATTTTTTGCAGCTCGTTTCGGTAATATGTTATGCATCCACTCAGGTCTTAGGGAACAGCCTAATGGAACTAGTAGGGGGCTGCTCTTAGAAGGTTCCCTGCATAAGTTGGTGTCTGCTGTTTTGAGCAACACTGGGCCGCAGCATCACCATACTTTCCATGCCTGGTGGCGCAAGAAAAAAGCTTCAGGTTTGTGCCAATACTGTGCAACATTGAGAACGGTAGTGTCAGGTTCAAGATCTAGACCGACTTACTCGTGGTCGGATAGAACGCGGCCACTCGGGCTGAAGGAGAGGCGCGAACAGATTTCAGCAAAGTCTTGGTTGCGACGCTGGCACTCCTCCTGGTGGGCGGCCAGGTGGCAGCAGACGAAGCAGAGTGATGAGGCGTACAGGCGCAGGCGGATGGCCACAGCCCCCTTGTTTCCCATCTTGCCCAGGATGCCTGTGCCCACCCAGTGGGCCTCCACGTCCTGGACGTGGGGGGCCAGCCGCTCGTCCACAAAAAGCACAAGCATCATGCCCACCAGGCGGACCAGCTTCACGAGCCGGTAGCGACACTCTGCATTGGTGCAAGACAGTATGGTAAAGGCCTGCCTGGCATGTCCCAGTTTCCACTTGGATGCCAGGCCACAGGGATGTTCCATTTGGGAAATGGTCCTTTTTTTTTTCAGAGAATATAAGGACTAAAATTAGGCAAAAAGAAAATTCTTACGAAGTTTCAGAAAATTTTAGGAACTGAAATTGTCTCACTTTTTCCTTATTGCATAAGTTTTCAAGGTGCCACAGAAAAAAAAGGGTCTTAAAAAGAGATTCTCGAGTCTAATTGACAGGAATTTTTGGTTATGGCATAGAAGAACACTGCCAGGCCATCAAAGCCAGAGGTACTGAAACTCGAATTTCCTGTCAGGTCATTGTTTACCAACTAGAGCTGTTCCATAAAAGCCAAGCACGATTATGATTGCAGAGACATGTCGAGCCACAGCCAAGACATATCAAAGAGATATATGAGATACAATGCAATAGCAACAATGTCCAATAGTTTTTTCTCATACTGTATCAGATCCTCACAGTACTGCACAAGCCACATTACCCAACATTCTTATAAAAGTAAGGGCAATGTCACAGGGCATTTACAAGGTTAACTCAGATATCCATGCTTTCCTACAACATGTAGGTTTCAAAATTTGAATCTCCAGCCTTAATCCGTCAACTTCTGAACACATGAGGACACAGACAAGTGGTCATTCGGTAACGCACAAGTCTATGATAACAATGAATTCAGAACAGGCCCAGCCATGCTTTCCTACATTAAGGCTTGAAAATCCAACACTTGAGCGACTTACTCAGGGGAAGGCCAAGGGCTACAGCTCTGAGCCACTCTTCTTCACGGGGGCTGTCGGTGAACAGCAGGGCCTCCTTACTCAGGTCGAGTTCTTGGAAGCCCACGGCATAAAGCTGCGGAGGCTCAGCGCCACTTGTCAGCCATTCGGGCAGGTCACATGTCAGCCAGTCACGCAAGTCAACGCCATCATTTGCCTGACCGTTGACGTTCCATGTGCCCAAGAAGAACCTCAATGATACAAAATGAAGCATCACAATGTTAGCATCAAGAGTACGTGAAACTTTATGGGTTTCATCAAGCAGCAATACTTGAAAATTTCTGCCTAGAAATGAGAACATGTGAAGTACATGAACACCAAAGTACAAACAGCATTTTCATTCTTTTTTTCTTTTGTTCATGATTTGCAAGTTTAGGTACACTCGGCCAAATCTTTAAATGAAGTGATTTTTGCATCCCTAATTGCACCTTGTTAAAGGCTTCTCTCGGCTAAACCGCTGGCACATTCATGCTGTAATTTGACGTGTGTAGTGGCAATTGGTGCCCCATTCTTTTTAATATAATGCTTGAGTGGAATAATGCCCGATTAAATAAAAATCATTAGTAATACAAGACAAACCAAAACAAGAGGTATATGTAGCAATGGTTCTAGTGGCACAATCATGCTCACTCTGGGTGAATGGCTTGTCTAGCATGGAAGGAGAGGTAGTTTGCCAGAGAAGGAAGTGAGATGAACCAGCACCATTGCTGCATGTGCCTTGTTTTGGCTCTTTGTAGACGCAGGCGATGCAGATTTATAATAATTTTGATCCAATCAGGCAAGTACTCCACTCAAACATAATATGAAAAAAAAAAAACACTAAATACCACCGCACGAGTCAAATTACAGCATGAATATGCCAGTGGTTCAGCCAGGAAAAGCGTTTAGCAAGGTGCAATTAGGGCTGCAAAAACCATGCCAGTTAAAGATTTGGCCGGCTGTACCTTAAAATGTTCTGTAATTCAGGTTGATGCTTCCATGCCCAAATGCATGCAAAAGCCACTATTTTCATGAGCAAAAATTTATTGTTTGTATCAATAATACACTACACCAGATATTGGACACAGAATAGATATACTTTCATTGTCAGCGACATTGATGACTAGTCTGTGGCAGCATTCTCCACAGACTTCAGGAGCATGGAAGCAGAGGCACATATAAAAATGGGAATCACGATATCAAAATAACAGCATGTGAGTCCCACTATTTATCTCACCTGCAAGTCCACATCCACTCAACATAAACAAAGTCGTTAGCAATGATAGGGAGCTATTTCCCACTTTATAGGTCAGAAAATGGTTCACTGTCAAATGTGACATCACCGACATTATGCTCACAATCAATGGGTCAAAATGCCCTGTCCTCTCTGCACTTGCAAATTAAAGGCTCTCAGTTTCTATTCACTTATGATTGCAGTCAAAAGAGGACACTGCAAGCCATTTAAACATGACCTGTCAAAATAAAAGGGCATAAAAAAGTAGGATCACCAAACTATATCCCTGCATGATGGCGTTAAGTACAGAGGCGGATGTAAAAATGTCCTAAGCCCTCCCTTTTTCAATGTTGCAGCAGCTAGAGTACAATACCGTCCAATAGATCCGAAAGTTATTCATTAGCACTGCAAGCAAAGCTGAGTTGAAAAATGAATAGCATCTTAGGAATAAAAAAATTATAAAAACAGTTGCATGTTGTTGGAGATGCCTTTCAAGTGTTGTGACTGAAAGTAACTATATTTTGCTACAAAAGTGATATTTCTAGTATTTGCGAAACTACATGTCTAGGTGGCACATATGGATATTACTGTACATCAAAAACTGAAGTGGCAAATAAACATGTTCCCTTAGTTTATGTTCCCTCAGATATTTACCACATCCAGTGCACACTAGGGTGATGACACCCTAGGGTCAGGCAAATCAATATTAAAATCAATATTAAGAATCTATTAAGAACAGTAGAATCTCAATGATACGAATCTCACGAGATCGCACAAAATGTATGTATCATCTGAAATTTCGTATCATTAAAAAGAAATCGATATGCAGAAGCATGGAAAATACATTCACACACACCCGTTTACTGCTGATGGAATTTATTCAAGGCCTTGCGGCCACAGCCCGCTATTCACAGTGCACACAGCGTGACTAATGATTGTAAAGTCGGCAGTGTGTGAGCTACGTGCCACCGCCCACTACTTGCAGTGCGTACAGCGCGACTAGCGACTGCAGTATCAAAGATATGTGGGCAGCACTTAGTACTCAAGAGTACCGTCATGATTTGCACGTTCGTATCATTTTTAATGGCATGGGAGTGTGTTTAGAACATTCTAAATTCTGCTCATTGTACAAAAGGCACTCCGGCGAGGAAATTTTATGAATTTGTATAAAGTCTGTTTCTTTAATCAAGAATCTACTGTAAATGTAAAATTATAGAAAAATATAATAAATATAGCCTGGCAGAAGATACACAAGTTAAAAAGACTACATTCCAAAGAAAATAACATACTATTTTAGAAAACGCATCAAACTGCGTAACTGTAAATCAACTGCCACATCCTACTATAGTGGCTCGTTCAAATAAAACTTGCACTCTAGCCATGGTGAAGGAAAATCAATTAAAAATATTTTTCTTCAGCATCAGCTGCAGTTAACATGATTAAAAAACCTTATTTAAGCAGCCTGTGGTAAGCGCCACTTGAAAACTACTGCTGAGAGTACAAGATGTATCAATCTTCATAAGCAAAACAGTGCATCTCAGCTCATAGCAATGGCTACAAGGAACTAGACTGCGCTTCAGTCATTTTAAGGTTGGCTGCAGAACTACCACAGATGTGAACATGGCATGATGATCACCTGATCTCCTCAAGATGTGTGTAGTCATCTTCACGCATAGCCAGTTGGAGGCGCACTACACTTTCTCGTGCAGCAAGCGGTGTTGCCCCTTCTGCAATGGTTTGCCGTGGTGGTTCACCAGGGCTGTTGAGCAGGCTGTCAGTGCTCAGCTCCTGGATGCCACCATACTGATTGAGCCAAGTGAAGTCACTCGCCGAACCACGCAGCAGAGCATGCCCTATAGAGAAAGAATGTGTTCCAAGAGGCATGACCCAACACGCTCCTGAATTTGGACAGCCAGAATCATCTGCCACACTCACGTTCAACAGCCCTGCCCACCTGGGCTAGGAATGATCGGGCCGCATCCGTGGCTGGCAGCTCAAGCAGCAGCTTCCGGCGCTTGTGGGCCACTTTCACGTACATGTCCACACCAGCTGCACAAAAGAGAGGCCATACTTTCTTGTGTAACCGGCTTAAGTGAAACAAAGCAGATTGTTATTTAAAAGCTCCCAGAGTACTCCATGCTCGACCAAAACTTTTTCCAAGCCACATGTCGTAGTTCTTACACCACACTACTCATGTTCTAGATGCTCCAGGCAGAGAGAAGGTCACTCCTTCTCAGCATACAAGTCGATAGCTGTCACATTTCTGCAAGCCACAGCTCTTAAGGGATGTTGCAAGTTAAAAATGTGAGCATTTGCACGCAGCCAAGTAGCAAACATCAAATTAATTAGTACCTTTTCAATCCCAAGCAACACAGGTTTAGGCTAGGTGTGGAATCCATTCATTTCATGTGCACCTGACAGCAATGCTGTCAAGAACTGCACATCACTGGTCATGCACCATCTTTTTCAGTTTATTCACCATCAGCCACGAGACTAAACTGCATCACATCATATGACAAGACAAAAATTATGGTACACTGAGTGGGGGTGCCAATATACTTTGAATTCAAAAGAGAAAAGGCTCAGAGTGTATTACATTTGCTCGAAACAGTAGCCAGAACATTAGAACACGTCTGGTCCATTCACACATTCAGTAAACAGCAATAGGATCAGCCTAATATTCCACTATACTTTGCTCCTGGAGGTACCCCGTGTATGGATGAGCATAAAAAATGGCTCCTGACTCACATCATCAAGCACCCCAGTATTCTTTTGTCTCAATACCTAAAAATACAACTGCATGTGTAAACATGGCTGGGATGTAGATGTATCACTGTTATTCACCCAAGAGAGGCAATTGCTCTAGTGACCTTCTTTTGCCAAGGCACTAGTAGTGGTATACAGTAGTGTCTATGATGAAAAATGGCCACCAAACAAGCATTGAAAGTTTCCCCCCTTAATTCCCAATAACTCAAAACAAATTTTCTTCAAACGATAGCAGTGTTTCCCGCCCTTGCACTATCGTACTATTTACCGTTCATGCATGTAGACTGCCTGTAATAGTGGTGGCAAAGCCAAGCTTACCTTTTCCATGTGAAGAGGTATCTGCAATAAAAGACACAAAGCAAATGATAATAAAATTAAATAACACAGCACCTCATAAAAATCTAGAGAAAAAAAATCTAGTAGTGAAATTACACCATTTGCACATTGAAAAACTGGTGCAAAAGAAGTTTCTGCAGGCATATTTCACATCTCTGATGCAGTATGCACACTGCGTTACTAATTAAGGCTATTATTATAGTAAGATGGCCATGACACTCGTATCATAATGCCATTCCACAATGCCGTAAAGCAGGTTCTATCTACCTTTCCATAGTTATTTACACTTAAGTAACAGACGTCGTCTACAAACTAAGTTTAAACGTGTTGCAGATACTAATCATACATAAGCACATAGCCACACGAACACATTATCTGAGAACTAGGACTACTTCGTCCAGTTATATAAGTATTTATGGTGCTGAAAACACCTTTATTTTGCTCCTATTTCTCATTTTCCTCTACTTTTTTTTTCCGTAACAGTTAACAGCTTCACAGCCATTACTGCATGCTACTTAAGTTTCAGTCAGCAAGCATACCTCTTCAAATGTAAACAAGAATGCTAATGCAACCTAGCTTAGTTTTGAAGGCTGAGGAATTACAGCTGACACAAATGACAGCTTTCATCTATTTGCTGCAGACTGAGTCAGCCATCCTTATACAACAAATATTCTGCGACAGTTCCGATCTTTTGGATTCTCTTGGGTTACACAATATATGCTGTTATTTTTGCTGCTGTTTTTATATCTGTTGCATTATGATACACAGCCAGCAAAACTGCAGCGGCATGCCAATAACATGGAAGTAACATGCTCTCTTCACACTGGTTGCACTCGTGAAATTCCATATACATTCCATGCCACAAACAAAAAAATTTGGTTTTTTGGGGTTTAAGGTCCCAAAGTGTTTCAAAGGCTATGGCTACGGTACCTCTCATATCCTCAGTCGCCCTGGGACGTTAAACCCCAAAAAACCAAATTTTTTCATCTGTGGCATGGAATGTAAATTAAATTTTCTATCTCATACCAAAAATTTAAAAATTAGGTTTATTAGGTTTATTCACAGACACCTAATTACCTTGCGTGTGTTAGCAATGAGATAGCATCAGAAGTTGTTGACTTTATTAGAAGTGGCGTCACTTCCTTCCAGCCAATGGTCACCATTTTTGACCAGCAACAAAAATTTTTTCCTGATGAGGCTTTTAATGCTATCATTCTGTGTCCCAGACTGGCTTAAAGGATTAAAAGCTCTATGGTATAGTGCTTTTATCAAGCACCATTTTACACGTGCATGCACACACATTTCATTGAATTGCGCAGAACTTGATGACTGTGCTCACATCAACTTATAACTCTAAGAAACAGTGCACCTGGGCTGCTCATCACAATCATCATCAGCAAAGTTATGTTCACAGCAAGACCACGGTCTCCCATTGACTTCTGGTCAACAC
This sequence comes from Amblyomma americanum, assembly GCF_052857255.1. NCBI lineage: Eukaryota > Metazoa > Arthropoda > Arachnida > Ixodida > Ixodidae > Amblyomma > Amblyomma americanum. The sequence goes on along the minus strand of NC_135503.1, from coordinate 9,050,380 downwards.
CGCCTCGTACAAGTCACAGCCGCCCCTATCCTGGCAAGCTTCTAAACTTTATCTTTGGTCCCAACTCTCTGCCATCTGCTCAACCGCATGTTTTCTCCCCAACTATTCCTTCAGTCATTCTGACAGACCACTAGTTGCCCTACTTATGTCCATTTCTTCATCGCAAAACAAAATTACTGTTTTCTCTGTCTCTATTTTCCAAGCTATTGCTTCTCTTTCTTTCTTCAAGCCACACCAGTTATTTAATATGCAGCAAGTAGTACTTTGGTTTGGGCTAGTCAGTTTATTGCTAGAGTCGATTCTAAGGATGGCGCAAAAGAGATAGGGACAAGGAACGTACATGGCACCTGTCCTGTTGATTTCATGTAGCCTCCTCATCCCTGTCGTTTTCGCGCCATCCTTAGAGTCAACTCTAGCTAATTTGCAGCACTTTCTACTGTATCTCTTAGTCTCAATTCAAGCTTTTCATTAGCCTCGAAGTTTCAACCGCATAGTCTAATACTGCGAGAACACATCATTCAGATAATTTATTCTAGACAGACGTTGGTAAGATGCTGTTCAAATTGGAAGTTTTGCAAAATGCATCCCATCCCAACTTATATTCCAATTAGTTTTTCATCAGTGAGATGTGGCGTGAAAACTTGGCTCCGACAGACATACTTGGCAACTAATTCCAGAGCCTCGCTACCTAAGTAGTACTTCTTTGCCTCACTATTGAGTGTCCCCTTAGACTTCTACGCAACAATTAAGTTTCAAGCTTATCGTAACCCTTTGCCAGTTAAGGACCTCAGTCAATTTCAATTTGTTGGAACTGAATTACTCAACAGTTACATTCTATGGTGCTCGTTATTCCAAAAAGAAAGCATGACAATGGCATCGAGCAGGCCTACTTTACAATCACCCAATTTCTTGTGTAATGTGCTTCAAGCCAGATGATTGATGGCAGACACCTGTTAGTTCATAAAGGAAGCATATGACTTTCTTCTGTGAAGATTGTGCAACACGCTGAGGAAACTCAAAGCATGAAAATTTTTTCTCTTTTCCTGTTAACGACATGCCACTGCCCCGTAATCACTGCACTGGACCCACCAATTTCACACTTGAAATCTTGGTCAATGGGGAAGGCATGCTCAGCCATGTAAGTCACATCAGGTGCCCGGCCCACCGTTGCCACGCCTACGCGTGGACACACGAGCAGCCTGAAATGAGATATGCAAGGGGAGATGCATGCGCTGCAAAGCGTGTCGGAGCAAGGCACGGCCTCTGCTGCTCCGCAGACCGCGATACCCACTCACCCGTACGCCGTGTCCGAGTGTTGCACAAGCAGCAACAATCGACCCGTCTTCACCCATTCCTGGACAAGTCCAGCCTCCAACCACTAGCAGATCGGAGGCCGTCAAGCAATCAAACCAGCGCATCAAAAGTGCCCCACGAGAAGAGATCGAATTCTCTAAAAAAGGATACGGCTACGCAGGAGTCTCCCGGAGCAAGAATATCTTTCACAGCTGCTGGACACTGGCTGCTCATGGCTGTTCCTTCGTGCGTCAGTCAGGCAACGGCTACGGAAAGATTGCCGTGCACCGTCAGGCAGATATTTAATTTTTGAGAAATAAATAGGGAGAGGCCACCCACCTACAGACATAGAACTCTATCGAGCGACATCGCATTCAGAAACCTCCTTCCTTGCATGCTCCAGTCTCAGCCGCCCTCTGTTCATTACGCCGGCATCGAGGGAGCTTGCAACTGGCAGACAAACGAACCCCACGTAGCGACGCGCACCGCTGGTCGCACCTCGCAGGCTGTCAATTTGAGCCGAGAGCTCCACAGTCGACGTCCGTTAGCAGGGCGCTGTAAGATCCATGTCGGCGGAAGGCGAAAGTAGCGCGACCACTCATCCAACAAATCCTACGAACGCATTCGAAGTGTACTTTCGCGTAGCAAGAGAGATACGCAAAATAAATGCTGCTCTCAGAATAATGATATCTCTAGAAAAACGCCGGTGTGTTTCACACGGGTAAGCGTCCACTGCAGATCGGAGGATGAGAATGAGAGAGTAAAAGAAAGAGAAGAGAGTGCATGTGAAAGAGATAGTCGATGAAGCCGCTCATACTACTTGTGTTGACGTAAACTTCCGTATTCAAAATTTTCTTTATTAAAGTTGGTAGTTAAAAGCATATGCGAAAGCTTTATGTCTCAGCATTGTCAATAACTACTTTTGATATTTCAGTGCCATGACTATGCTTGTTCGTTGCAAACAATTAATTACGAAACATCGCCTAATGGCATAGTAACGGAACACGGAACGGTGATGCGGCTAGAGCGATTGGCATGATCCCGTCGGACGTATGGTGTGATCGTGTTGAGCCGTCAAGAAGCGACCATACGTTGTAGGAGTTCATCATGAGTATGACAGGCTTCCACTTTACAGTGCGTGCACTTCTGCGGAAAAAGATTTCACCTCGAAGACCGCAGGGGGTGCAGCTGGCATCCGGCTGCGAGTTGCAAAAGCGATCGGCCGGTCACTTCACATTCGTACCAGACACACCGTCGTCATCCGATGGTGTGTGATCACGTTACATGCGTAATCAGATGCTGTGTAATGCTTTGCTTTCCAGAGAAAAAAGAGAAAGCCTTATCTTTTTCTCTTGTTCTTTTCCTGAAGGCGAAACAGCGCGGTTGAACCTCTACCAAGCCATTACTAACGCCTTGGACATAACTCTCTCCAACGATCCTACCGCCGTGATCTTTGGGGAAGATGTGGCTTTCGGTGGTGTATTTCGCTGCACAGTCGGCCTACAAGAAAAGTACGGTGCGTATGCGTGCTGTTAACTCTACCAAACTCCAGTGACGGAAAAGTTTCGCGCAAACAATGAATGGTTTCGCTCTACGATATTTGCTTCCCGTATCTCCAGCGCTATCTCTTGCCCCCTTGTTTATCGGCTATCGCGAGAAAGTCGCACAAGCGTGTATTTGTAGACATGCAAGAGCAAACTTTCTGCCCATTGTGCAGATTCGCAATTTCCTTTACTAAAGTTGGTAGTTAAAAGCATACGTGAAAGTTTTATGTCTCAACTTTGTCATTAACTACCGTTGATATCTCAGTGCGGCGATATTAATAGGTCGCGTGGAGCAGCTGGACGTCACAGAAATGCTTGGTCATTGGCCTCTGATTTGTCTGTCGTGTCTCGTGCGCAGGCAAACACCGCGTGTTCAACACGCCGCTGTGCGAGCAAGGAATCGCAGGCTTCGGCATCGGCATGGCCGTGGCCGGTGCCACGGCGGTCGCCGAGATGCAGTTCGCGGATTACATCTTCCCTGCGTTCGACCAGCTGGTCAACGAGGCGGCTAAGTACCGGTACCGATCTGGAGGACTTTTCAACTGTGGTGGTCTGACGGTGCGTGCTCCGTGCGGTGCCGTCGGCCACGGCGCCCTGTACCACTCGCAGAGCCCCGAGGCCTTCTTCGCCCATGTGCCCGGGTTGAGGATCGTCATGCCCCGAGGCCCCATTCAAGTGCGTACAATATGCGCCGCTGACCGCTTTTCGTGAAATTCTCACCCTTTCGTGTGGATGTCTGGAAGGCTGGCTTTCGTAGATTATTTGTGCTTCAAATTTTAGATTCCTCGAGTTGTCAGTTCTCTCTCGGTCTGCAGACTTCTGGCGTCCTGGCTAGCTGTCTTGGTAGAGGGACTGCCCAGAACAGTCAGAGGTCTTGGGCCCAAAGCCTGAATAAGGACGTAATATGCTACTTCAACTAGGAAGTTTGATATCGAAGAACAGAGCCGATTTATTTCTCCGGCTAGCAGGTATACAGTTAGCTGGGAGACCAACTCGCCTCCTCCTCTACAGGCCAGTTGTGTGTGCATGTGTGTAGATGGCTTATAAAAGAAAAACTGTGTTGTCGCTAATATTCGACATTCTCCATATTTAATTCCAAGAGGTCGACCTCGAAAGGTTTTCTTTTTCAATAAGGGCGACTATACATCAATGATGAACAAACTTGCCTCTTTCCTTCCTGAATTTATTAATCTTAGTCAGAATTTAGATACTAGTTCTCTTTGGGAAGTTTTCAAGAATAAGCTGGAATGCCTAATTGATCAGTATACCCCATCCAAAAGTCTTTCTGGAAAGCACCGCCGCGACAAACCGTGGATCACGCGGCAGACCAGATGGCTTATCAAGAAGAAACATCGCCTTCTAGAATCATAAAAAAAAAAATCGGTGCCCTGCAGTATTGCAGTCGACTCGTGCTCTTGGCAGTATACACTAAAAACAAATAAAAGCTCTTGAGAATAGCTTTTTAAATGACTTGGGATCAAAACTGCGTAATAATCCCAAGGAATTGTGGACTTTTTTGAAGCACAATGGACGTGAACCAGTTGGAATCCCAGATTTAAACCTCAATGGTGAAGTTATTACTAATGATGGTGATAAGGCATGCTGCTTTAATGCTTTTTTTCAATCTGCTTTTGCGCCAAGGTACATCGGAGAACTTCCGTTAATTCGTGAATCTGTCACTGAAACCATGTCTGAATTGGTTTTTACTCACCAAGGTGTGTTAAAATTGCTTAGTGATATCAATTCATCTTCTGCCGGTGGTCTTGATAGTGTTCCTAACTTTGTTTTAAAGTCATGCGTGAACGAAATCTCTCATTACTTAGTGATCTTGTTCCGAGCATCTCTTAATTCGGCGTCTCTGCCAAACGACTGGAAAAATGCTAATGTGGTACCAGTGCATAAAAGTGGATCAAAAAGCTCTGTTGTAAATTATCGACCGATTTCTTTAACCAGTGTGTGCTGTAAAACGTTGGAGCACATAATATATAGCACAGTCATAAAACACCTTCACACTCATGAGTATTTTACAGAAGTTTAGCATGGCTTTAGGTCAGGTTTTCTTGTACTACTCAGTTGCTTGAGTTTAGTAATGATCTGTTTTCTTCCCATGACCGTGGCTCTCAAATGGATTGCTTATTTCTAGATTTTAAGAAAGCCTTTGACTCTGTACCTCATTTACTATTATTGCATAAGTTAAGTTGTCTTGGTCTCCACCCCACTGTCATCGATTGGCATCATTCGTATCTTCAGGGCTGCATGCAGCGTGTTTTGATTAATGGTTCGCACTCAGATTATGTAAATGTTTCCTCAGGTGTACCGCAGGGGTCTGTTCTTGGACCCCTTTTTCTGATTACATCAATGATATTGTCTTGGATCTTACCTGCAAAGCTCGGCTGTGTGCTGACGACTGTGTCATTTACCATGTTGTGGAATGTGCCTCTGATGCGTTAAAACTTCAGCAAAACTTTGGTTTCATCCAGTCCTGGTGCTCAGAATGGCAAATGTCTTTCAATGCTAAAAAATCCAATTTATTTCCTTCACTCGAAAGTGTTCCCCTTTACAAAGAAGTTACTCATTACATAATGTTCCCTTGTAAAAAGTACTTGAATATAAGTATCTCGGTGTTTATTTTACATCTAACCTAACGTGGATGAGGCAAGTTGAGTATATCACATCCAAGGCCTGCAGAATGCTCAATTTCTTAAAATGAAATTTCAATAAAGCGCCGTCTAATGTCAAACAACTTCTGTATTTCACGTACATACGACCAATTCTTGAATATGCCTGCCCTGTATTGGGACCCCCTAGTTTGCTTACTTATGTGACATGCTCGAGCGCATCCAGAATAATTCTGCGAGATTTGTGTCCAGTAATTACAGCTTTGCAACTAGTGTCACATCTCTTAAAAACCACCTTGGTTGGGGATCTTTAGCTAACCGTAGGAAACATTTGAAGTTGCAAATCATGCATCGCATCTATTTTGGAAGGTTGAGCATCGACAAAGACCAGTACCTGCTTAAACCTCGCTTTTTTTCTAGACAACTTGATCATCAGTGGAAGATCCCAAAGATTAAATGTAAGGCACATATTTACAAAGCCTCGTACTTTTCACGGACAGTCAATGAGTGGAATGGAACAGGCTGCCGGCCGGCGTCACTGAGTGCTGTACGGAAGGTCAATTCCACGCATTCTTATGTGATGTGTGACGTGGCGTGCAGTTCTTTTGTGCGTCTTTTCATTTAATTAGCGTTTTTTTTTTTGAGCGCGCTTCTCCTTCAGTGCATGCTTTTCCTCATCTATTATTACTTTTGTTTTGTATTTTTTGTATTTGTATTTTTGAAGTTGTATTTGTATTGTATTTTTGTTATCCTCTCTACCCCCCCCCTGCAATAATGCCTCTGGGAGCTGCAGGTATCTGTAATAAATAAATAAAATAAATAAACTGTATAGAAGAGGGGTATGGCATCACACAAGGGCGAATGACTCTCGTGCTTATGGGTTGTTTTGAATAATTCCCACTAGGGTACAAGCGGCATTTAGTTTTGTTATTGGCAGCTTTGTTGGGAGTGGCAATGACGAAAATATGAGTGCTCTGACAGCAAAAAAGAAAAGGTGGAAAGGGGGATTTTTTTCGCATCTGTGAATGCTCAGTTTTTGAGTGTACAGCGTAAGTCAGTTCTGAAATGGGAATGGCTACTAAGTAGGCTAGTGCAGTACCAGGGATGATGGCCTTCTGTCATGTCCACTGGATAGAAATGTGACTAAAAATTTTGTAATTGTGAATTGCTGTATGTAGAGGCCAGCGTGTGGCAAAGGATGGTGTTTCCTCATAGGCAAAACCACGAAGAATGTTGCATTTGGCGAAACGTCAGTTGACATTCGTATGGTCAAATGTAATATTAGAAAACTTTAAAGCCTTTCTGCATCATTTGAGAGTGCTATGCATGTCTTCCTTCAATCCCATCACAAGCTCATTGACATTTAGGAAAATCAAAATGCCAATACTGGATCATTTATTACTTATGGTTTGTAATGAATCTAATATTATAAAACCGGTTATTGCTTTTTTAACATTTAGTGTGCAGAAGAAGACAGTAGGTGGCTTGCTGTGATCATTATACTGGAAAAACTAGTCTACCTTTTTTGAGAATTTAGCTTGGAGTGGGCTGAAATAAAGAGACAGGAAATTAGTTTGTAACAAAGTTTGGTGAATGTTTATAACACAAATAATAGTCATTGTGCATATGAGTATTTGTACAATGGTTTAAGAGTAGCACCATGTGCAGCAATGACTGCCTTTCTGACATCACTTTGAAAGCCCTTGAGAGTGTTGAAAGCTGCCAAGTGGGAATGCTATCTTAATAAAACACGTTGTACATCAGTATGTTAGTAGCAAAGCATCGAGAAACGAAGAGAGCTCTGTGTAACTAACGTCAGAGTTGACTTTATTCCAATCTTAGAGACTTTTTTTTTGTCACCTTGCTTGCATGGATGGAACTGAGTACAAAATGTGCAGCATGCCATGATTGCTGAGGCCAGGTATGTGCGTCACCACAAAACTGATGTCAGGAGCTGATGTAAGGATTAGATCAATCAGTGAGGATGATGATGGTGTGACATGTGTTGGTTGCTTAACAAGTTGTGATAAATTGAATTCGGAGCAAACATTAATGAAGATACCAGCTCCAGCAGAGATAGAACAAGTGCAAAAATCAGACCTGTCAGTGCTCTGAAAGTTAAGTTCCAAGCAAAAATATAGGCATACCAGGAAACTGCACACTTATTTGGTTCAGACAACCATGGATATCTTTGCAATAGCCTGTGTTAGGCTAGGAGGATGGTGACAAGCACCATTGACATTTTTTAAATGCAATACAGTACTTATACAGCACCAAACTGTTCCCAAGTCACTGACAACAGTTATGGGGAAACACTGAAAACGGTCTTTAACAGCAATTATAACTCACCATTCGTTCTATTAGCTCAGCTACAGCGAAATGTAACAAAGTGGTTGTTATGATCAAACAATTAATTTGTTGATATTTTGTCACAAAGCTAAGTTTCCATTGGAACAATTATATCTTCCTCAGAGCTGTTAATTAGTGCATGAAGATTGTCCTTTTTATTATAGTGGCTGCGAACGTTAGTGTCTAAAAACTGAAACATTTGATACCGCGCATTCCTAACTTTTTGACAAGTAAATGCAGCTGGAGTGTGTGGCCTTGGAAGGGGGGCCATCATTGTCAAGTGTTTGGTTAGTGGAGGGTGTCTTGTAAATGGCGCTATCATGTGTGTCAAAAACGTAGCATTTTCCGTAATTGGAGTGCAGTTTGTGCTTAGTCTTGATGGATTTGGTGTGCTCAAGCGGATTCTTTCGAGCCTGTGGAGTAGCTGGGCAAAAAGCCTTGCTCATGCTGTAATCACAATCATGAAAACCAGACCGCATGAAAGTAGTAGTTCTTTGGCTTTGTAGGCTGTGAATTAACATTAAGCGGCCTGTCTCAATCAGCCAATTCTATGTGCATGTGCTACCGCATCTTTCGTCAGGTGCATCGCATAAGAAACTAGCATCACATGTTTATGGCCTCACAGAATTTTTACATTTTTATAACAAACAAGACCGAGACAACAGGTTTGGTCTTTGAATTTTAGACACCAAAAGGGACTACATTTTAGGGTTTCTTTCATTGCCTGTTGCTTTCTTACCAGTGTACTGGCATTCGATTTGGTGCTTATTGCTGCACAGTAGAAAAATATAGGTTGCCCTTGGGCTTAATAAGGTGGGTTGTTGAGCTAGTTGGTACATGACAGTGAGTTACCTTCTTCCATTAGCGGGCAATCTAAAAGATGTAGGCATTCTTGCATGGGTAGGAAAAGCTCCAAATACAGGACCTTCTCGGGCAAAGAATGGGCACCCTGCTTGTGGAGGTAGCCATCTGCCCATATCAGGACCAGATGCAGTTTTATGCTGTCTAATAAAAGCTACAGTATATGTCAACACACCTTGCAGTGAAGTTGTGGCATGTATGTGAAGAAACTGAACCTGTGAGGATCAAAAAGTTACAGAGTGCACTTAAGACTACTTACATGCTGTGAATAGAAATCACCTTAAAGGCCCTTCATTTAAAGTCCTTTAAAGGAATTTCTCATTGTCATTGTCTTAACAGCAATAATAATAATAAGCTTTTATTGCTGCGCATCAAATTGTACATAGATTCGTTGGGTCAACCCAAACTGCAAGGGCTTGTTGGGCTGCACCCAGTAGTCACTTCAGCAGACAGAACAAACTGTTTACAGCCAATGAAATAAGCACCAAAACGCGTTAACTGATGTTTTCACGCAAGTATGTCTTCAGCACAGTTTCTGTATGCGACAGAAGTATATTGTTATGAAGTGCGTTTAAAATGCAGGGAACTAATAATTTCTCATGAAACGACCAAGCCTGTGCACAGCAGCTTTTAGCACAATGGGACGAATGAAGAAAAAGTGGGTAATAAAGGGTAAGTTATTTGTGTGGGTATTGAAAGCAAACTTACTTTGTTTTGTGTGTATTAACAGAAATTGAGCTAAGTGTAAGCCAATCAATTACTGAAACGGTATCTTTTTGAAGGTCTCCGATTGCTTTCGTATAATGAGGATTAACAGAGAGAAGCATTGTGTTGTCAGCCTAGTGAAGTATGTGACACTGGGACACTACTGCAGGTAAGTCATTAGTACGGAGTTTTTAGAGGGGACAGAACGGAACCCTGAGGGACACCTGAAGTTAAAAATGCTTTGGGACAAGAATAATTACCAATTTGAACAATCTGTGACCTGTTATCAGAGCAATTTTTAAAGAGTTGCTTGAATTGTCCTCAATATCACAAAGTATCTAGCACCGCCAAAAGTATCTCGATATACTGTATTGAAAGCTTTGCTCACATCGAAGAAAAGCACACATGCAACCTCATTGTTTTCAAAAGACATGAATAATGAATCTGTAAATTATTTCGAAACTGTTACTGCGCTTTTGTCAGCTGTGAGGCCATGTTGAGGTTTGGAAAGAATTTTATGCTTTTCAAGAAAACTTGTCATGGTACGCTAGAAGGAGGAGGTGTTTTTTATAATGTTTGAATTATAATTGGAGAAATAGAAATAGGCCTGTATTTCTCAGTCTTGTGCTGTGAACCTCCTTTATGCAATGCAAGTTCAGTAGGTATGAATGAGTGATCTATACAGCCATTTATCATCTGCAGAAGTATTGGTTGCAGTGTATTGTAGTTCCATTGTAGCTCGTGTACAGAAGTGTTATCAGCACCTGGAGATTTTTTAGAGCTGAAACTGAACAAAATGCAATGCAAGTCAGAGCTAGTTATCGGGGGGCAGAAAAGTGAATGAAACATTACTAGGATTCATTTTCAGAGCTTGAGAATAATCTACGGAACCAATGTTATGGACTTGTGCGAAAAATATGTTGCAGTTTTTAACGGCAGTCGAAACCTCCACAAAATTTCTTGCGACAATTTCAAATGAGGATCATTTCGGGTTGCGGATAAAGAGATCATTAATGACAGACCACGTTCTTTTCGTGCTACGCTTATTATTCGAGGAACTTTAATTGAAATAAGAACACTTTGATCTGCGCATCATCGCTGTAACTTTATTCCTTAATGCTTTTTATGATTTATGATTTTTTTGAAGATTTTAATGAGCTGTTATTAGGGCACTGTCCACAGAGTGACCAGAGCGCATTCCTTTTTTTTTATACATTTGAGGATGTCAGGTGTAAGCCAGAGAAGTTTCTTGTTGCGCTGTTTTACTAATATTTTCTTCTGAGCTGCAGCTCTTAGTGCGTTTATGGTTTCAAGAAAGTTGTATATACTTAGATAACAGACATTGTGAAGAAAATCCTCCCAATCAAAGCTATGGATGAGGTTATCGATCTTGACAATGTATTGACGATTCAGTGGAGAGACGCAAGCATTTGGAGAATCAATATGACAGCCAATGAAACAGTGATCTAATAGTTTATTTGATAAGAGACGAAGTAATGTGAGCATTTAGAATACTGATATTTATATGGCCTGTACAAGACGATACAAAGTTGACTCTCACCTTTTACCCTGAAGGCCTTCCACTTGAAGGTTTTTACCCTGAAGGCTTTTTTATCATTGTCATTAATGACCCTCATCATTGTTTAGTAAGTCCTCTATTGCTCCACTTAATGCCTGTTATCATTAATTATTGTCAATGATTACCAATTCACTATCTAATGAGTACTAGTGACGTCACCAGGATGCCATTTTTTCTGGATGACGCTGTATTTCGTTGTCGATGAGCCATATACTGCTTTCGTGCTAATAACTACCCGAATCCTGTAGCCTATGCTTGTCCTGCTTTAAGGAGCATGCTTGGTAGATACTGATGGATAGAAGAAATGCATGGAATGTTGCAAAGCGATACCTGTTTTCTGCCCTGCATTCACCTTCAGATGGGTCAGCTGTGGCATCATTGCTTCGTTAACAGTGCTTTTGCTGCATGGAAAAGCAAGATGAAGTCTGTGCACCATTTGCTGTGCATTCATTGCAGAAAGATGCCGTTAAAAATAATACTCAGCGAGCAGGTGCATATGCTTTCAAATGCAGCTGTGTAAAGTAGTCACTATATGAACAGAACAGAATAATAATTAAATTTGTCTTTCCTAATCGCTAAAGAGAAAGAAAGGTTTACATTCAGTGTACCACATGGATGTATTCTGCACTTAGTTATTTGAATTTAACCCAAAGGCCTAAACGGCCACTGCATAGAGACGCGACGGTATTTAGTAAATCAACAGCTGGAGTGTATTGAAGAAGGACTAGAGCACACAGAAACATTCGTGCATGTAGGAAAACACAGAGAATGCATACTTCAGCATTTGTTATTATTATCAAAAAGATGAGAAGCCGTTACACAATGATTTACATGATTGAAAAGGTGTGCTAAATAGGTAGGTGACAATGCATACAAGTTTTTATTTCAATTAAAGAGCAGCAGCAAGTATTTGATGATAAGCATAAGCAATAAAAAACATTTAGTTATATTGTAGGAAGTTTAAAGCCAAGAGAAAGTACTAAATCTTAAAAATAACTTTACTGTGAGATGACGTCTCTCACAGAATGGATCATTCGAATTCATGAATAAAAGAAAATCTGTACATAGACATTTTGGTGTTGCGTTTACATGTTACCAATCTGCCTAGCCTCCGTCTCTGGATCTGATTGAATCGCTGCCAGCTAAGAGCTGCTATCAGCTACCGAGCGCAGGAAATATTGACAGTTCCAACGGCAGTCTATGTGGCAGTTTGCCAGTGGTGGTAGTCACGCCCCCTTCCTGCCTGTTGCAAATACAACTCAAAGCAAGGCCGTTTGTTTGCCTACGCACACCTTTCTTTATTTATTTTTACCTCCTTTGCTGTCTTTGTTTTGCAGCGCAGAAGTTTCCATTATGTTTGATATTGGAGCTGCTGAGAGCTTGCAGAATGTATTCGTCACTTTTTAAATTTGTTTTTGTTGCATCTGCAGAGCTAGTATCTGAAATAATTTTTCTTAAGCATGTGGTAGCCACAAGTATTGAATTTGAAATACCAAAGGACTCGACTGTTTTTACTTCATTACCTAAGTGAAGGTGCTGACAGCAAGCAGTGTTTATGGCTTTGGAACTTTATTAGCCGCACTAATTGAGGAAGATACGAAGTCAGCTTTTTTTTCCGTTGTGTGTGATGTTGTGCTGAACCACATGTACCGATTCTGACAACAAGCACATACTTTCTTGGCTCTGCCGAACGCAAGAAGATATAGAACATGGAGGAAGTGCACCAGGAACCACTTCATTAAAAACCACTTCAGATAAACGATGCTGAAGACTGGGCATCGGGCACAATTTAGGAGTTTTACTGTGCTACCAAAGTTTAAACGGCAGTTTTTGAAAATGTAGTTTTTGTGTGTATAAGCGACATTTCCACGCCAACCTTTGCAAAAAATCAAACAAAATCCTAAGGACTTTAAACTGTATGCCTGCTGAACAAGAAAAACCAGGATACCAGTAAGAGTGTTTTTTTTTTTAAATATATATTTATATGAAGGTGTGATTATTTACAAAAAGGTGTGATAAATGGAATGCAAATACACAAAAATTAATTTTTTTGAAAGAGTACGCACTGATGTCCCGGCCCTCCAAGACAAAGTCTCGCAATCGAAACCGAAATCAGACCATTTCCACGTAGTTGTCTAACTCATTGCTTCTGCTCTAAAAAAAATCGAAGTTTTGTTTTTCACATCGCCTCCTCGTGCTAAAAAATGAAAAACAAAAAACAAAACTGGAGCAAAAGAAATGTTGTTATAGCAGCAAACTAGATGGCGCAGCTTGTCCAGGAGCGCTGTCTTGAATTTTTGGCAGCAGGTTCAAACCGTCGGTCATATGCAACCAATGGCCTATGGTGCGTAAGAAAAAAAGTTAAGATGTTTCATTGAATGTTGTAGGCATTAGGGACTTGCAAGGTGCGATTCCCAGTGCCGCGAGGTACCCACCGGTAATACAATGGGTACAAGCTTTACTCTGGCCTGATGCTCTTCTTAATTGTGGTGATGTAATTGGGAAAACCCGTCTTTGACCCCGTCTGTTAGGCTAATGCCTAGGCATTAAACCTATTAGGCTTGATATGCTACCTCTGTAGTGTCTTTGGGCCACATTTCTTAATGTGTGGATCTTCACTATGCTGATATAACCAATGTTGTACTTGATGTGCTTGCTAGATCCATACGGTGAAACGCTGTACAGGTAAAACTCAATCTAGCAAAACCCAATTTTATAAAGTTCTCGATCTAAAGAACAAATTATGATTCTCCAGCAGGTAACCATAGGGCTCAGTGTTCTTATCAACCCAAAATAACAAAACTAACTAACCACCTAACCCACCAGAAAACTTAACTAGTTTTCTGCTTGCGGATCGTCGAGGCTAGGTTGCACTGCCAGTCACCTTGAAATAATGGATCATGGCGTTTTTTTTTTGGAGTAGGTATCGCAAGTTTGAATCAAGTGCTGGCAAAATTTTGATGCGCAATTTCCTCAGAAATAAATGCATCTTTTCTGCCAGACAAACATCAATGCAGCCAGAAAGAACCATAGAATTGCTTTTATTAAAAACTAAAAATGAATGGAACGCTCCTCAGTGCTCCTTTAAAGTTAATTGAGAACTTTGGTGTCTTGTACTGAACTGGGAACATCCAAGAACAATCAAGACCTGACTGACCAAACAAAGCTATGCTGTTTTACAACATGCAGTCAAGCTTGAGCTGAAATGGTTCTTCTCAAAGTGGGTGCTTCCCAAAGCACTTCAAAGGAAAAAAAAAAAATGCTGTCAAGGCTGAAATGATGCTGAAGCCTTACTGGCAGCATTTGTATCACAAAGAGCATGTGCTGAAGCACTTTTGTTGGCATTTGAAAATAGCTTTGCCATATGGGGACTTGTTTACTTGCATGAAGCACTTGCCTGCCATCTCTTAGTCCTCTGACATTTGCACGATTGTTCATTGTCCCACAGTCATTTTTTTCCATTTGTCTGAGCAGAGGATGAGAATGACATGTGTGTTTTTGTGCGTGGCACCTATAGAAGTAATAAAGAAATCGGAGTTGACATACTGCTAGGCGTCAAAGTTCATTTTATGTGCTTGCTCTTATAGATGTCTGCTGTCATTCTTCTGTATACCCAATACATCTTGAATACCCAGTACATCTTTCTTGTTGTCTGCGTATAGCATGAGAAATGCATTATGGAGTGACAATGTGAACTTCCACACATCGAATTAAATCATGTCCCAGCTTTTTATTGTGGGTGCTGATATGTTTGCTTCATACTTGAGGGGCCCATATTTTAAATATAAGAATCTACAAGAGCAGGGTTATCTTTGTAGCAACCTTTGCCTGTAGGCGAAAGATGTATATGTAGTGCTTAAGTGGATCACATTGGCTGAACACCTTACATTAGTGTAGGCTAGTTGTTACTAAGAGTATGTGATTGTGCATCCAGTTGCTTGTTGTGTGGGTTCTGCTTTTGAAGCATGCTACTATTTGTCAGTAACAGCATGCCGGGATAATGTCAAGGATCTAACTAAAATTTTATGCTTGAATTTCATTTGCAGTGGAAGTCCCCTTCCTTTGAACAATTAGATTAAACCATTTTTTAAGCCTGTATTCAGAAGCTAGGTAGGTGTGACATTAGCATCTCTTCCTACTTTCATCTTTGTAGCTTTTAATGTGGATAGATCAGTGAAGTGGATTTTTTGTTGCCATTTGCACAGAAGAAAAAATAGAAACAATGAACAAGCTTTACAATATTCCAATGTTGCTATCCCAAACTGGGCAAGTATTTTAACAGCAAAAAGCACTTTTGAGGTGCAAACCCAAAAGGAAGCACTCGAGCATCAAAGTTCAGGGCATCCAGCTGCAAGAGTAATGTAAAAACAGGGCATCACTTAGACCTTCTGGCAGCTGACAGGCACAAGTAGCAAAGAGCCCTTTTATGACGCAGTAGGCTGACGTACATGCTGAATTGCATTTGTTATCCAGGCGAACAGAATGCATTTCAAGTCTGCCTAGCAGATGCCAGTGATAAGTTTAAAAAGGTTGACTAAGGAATGAAAGAGAAAATAAAGGAAGGGAAAACAGGAACGTAATAGATAGGCTTTCTGTTGAAAGCATATACAAAACAAAAAAAGGTGTAGTTTGCAAGTACTGCCAGCCCCAGATAAACCAGGGGCAGAGAAACATCAAAGCTGTCTGCCAGAAACATATTAATGCCACTGCACAGCCTCCGTAAAGAATGTGAAAACTCCACGGTGCACAGGTGCAGCTAGGCAACTCGCTGTGCGAAGCCTGCAGTCACAAATATTATTTATTCTCTGAAGCTCTCAAACACTAAAAGCCTGAATTAACTCATAGCTTGCAGAGGAAGCATTTGATGCACTGTTGGTAATAATGCTAAAGGTGTCCACAGTCAGGATTATACCAAGAGAATGGCTTTTCTTTTATTTACAGTTACTGAAAGTATATGCAAAGCTATGGTCGGTTGTATGCTTCAATAGCACAGTATGTATTGGTGAATCACACTTTCACAAGACACAAACATCTAATTTCATAGTTAGCCCGCTGCTGTGTGCTCTTATCTGTTTTAATTTATTGAACCAATGGAAAGTGAGCTGTATGTGATAGAGAGCTCTGCATGGTCAAAGCTGGGGACCTGAATGTGCTACTAGACTAGTGAAAACCCTTCAGTGTGTAAAAGTACAGTGTCAGTTAACCTTTATCCAACTATTAACTGAGCACTACTGATTAAAACTTGTGACAAAAAGTGTGCCTGGGCATAAGAATATAAATGCCCTAATGTTCCAAAACTGCTTGGAGTACTGGCCTTTGGCAATCACGACTTGAAAGAATCGCTAGTTATTATAACTGGACTGATATCACTGGTACGCATTCTTTATTATTTTTTTTTATTCAAGAGTTACCCCGCATTTGCTCGAAGCGTTATAGCAGGGGGGTTACAGATTGGCAAAAAATACATCTTCACTTGCTTTGTAACTCGAAGGCTGGTTTGTTCCATGATTATGTTGACCTTTCAGCTGCACTTGCCTGTGAGTGCTTGGGGCCCTGCTTCTTAATATCTTGTTCCTGTTTTATATGTGAAACAATTGTCACTTATAGGGCTTAACATAAAGATGCAATAAAGTCAGCTGATTAAGAACACAAATGCAGGCTTCTAAAATTGCACATGGCACAAAGAAGCTGTTGGAAGCTAAATGCCAGATTGTGTTGGTAACACTGAACCAGCACATTAATTCACATTAGCAAGATATTTTTGCACACTAGCTTTTTCTTTGTAGGTACGCATCTCTCTACCTCTCTGATGTCATCATCACCTTGTGTTAAACTTATAATTGTCTTGAGCTGCATGGAAGAGAATGTTACCAGTATTGTGACCCATCATACACAAATATACTTCTGTTGAAATTTTTTTTTTTTTTTTGCCATGATTTTATTGTAATGCTAATACT
This sequence comes from Amblyomma americanum, assembly GCF_052857255.1. Lineage (NCBI taxonomy): Eukaryota > Metazoa > Arthropoda > Arachnida > Ixodida > Ixodidae > Amblyomma > Amblyomma americanum. The sequence continues at coordinate 9,033,474 of NC_135503.1, read as the reverse complement.
GAGTGAAAGAACAGGCAAAATGTGGAACTCTTACCTGCCTCATGATATAGTTTGCAGAAACTGTGTAGAATGCCATTAGTGACACCACGTTCTGAACTTTTGTTATTGTTAGCTTGTGAGCTGGCTACTGGCAAAGCACTTGTTGCCACCTTCATCCACTTAGAGATGTTGCTGACATCATCTTGCTAAAGAACGGTAACACTATTGAGGTTCTGGAAGGAAGTGATTTCTGATACAGATTCTGACGTTAGCTTCTCTCTTGTAAATGAGCAAATAGGGCTGGAGACCATGATATACTCTATTGACAGGATAAGGACACAGGCAGATTTCCACAATTTATGCCCAGCCTATGTCAGCGCTGATATGAACTGCTAGTGGTTTTATCAACTGATGGTAAGCTGGGAGCACTAATCGTGCTTGTCCTTGCTGGTTCTGCGGCTCTGTGCAGGCCAAGGGTCTTCTGCGGGCATGTGTCCAGGACCCAGACCCATGCATCTTCTTTGAGCCCAAGATCCTGTACCGTTTGGCTGTGGAGCAGGTGCCCCTTAAAGACTACACCCTGCCGCTTGGAAAGGCACAGGTCCTGCAGGAAGGAGACGACATCACCCTTGTCGGCTGGGGCACGCAGGTGGCACCTGGCAGACAATTGAAACTGCCCACTTCTTCTGCTTGCAGACTGACATCCTAGGCCGTATGCTGTGACTAAAACACCAGCTACTGCTGGAACCATGAGCCAGAGCAGTGAGGAAGATAAAGGAGCCAATGTGTTTCCTTTGCCTTATTTGCTCTTTTCTTGTCTTGTTTTCATGTCTCAGAGTTAAATTCAGTTTATTCTTGATCAAATGCACCCAGGATTAGTCTGTCTGTGTGCATATTGTATACTGGGGCAGGGCTGTCCAGTCATAGAAGCTTATGGCGAAGCAAGAAAGTAGCTAACTGCAGCATTTATTTTTATTTTTTTTACTGCCATCCATGTTTGGTTTGGTTTATGGGGGTTTAATGTCCCAAAGCGACTCAGGCTATGAGGGATGCCGTAGTGGAGGGCTCCCGAAATTTTGACCACCTGGGGTTCTTTAACGTGCACTGACATCGCACAGCACATGGGCCTCTAGAATTGCGCCTCCATCGAAATTCGACCGCCGCGGCTGAGATCGATCCCGTGTCTTTTGGGCCAGCAGCCGAGCGCCATAACCACTCAGCCACCGCGGCGGCTCACTGCCATCCATGTAGGTGCAGCCATAATGCAAACAACCATTTTCAAGGCAAGATGTACCTTTAAGGGCTGTTGCATATTGTTGCACAAGGTCTTCAAGTGAGATTGGCTGCAACAGCTATTTTATATTGTTGCTCATGCTGCGACCATTTTTGGTGTATATGAATGTGCACTTTTGAACTCAACTGAGCATGTCCAATGATAATAGCACTTGCATAAGTTGTGCTTAACTGCACTACTCTTGGCTGTTTGCAAGCATCGTGATCATGGCTTCTCTGTGATAAAAGGAAATAATATTTTCTTCAACTTTTGTCGGTGCTTTTGTCATGACTGTAGTTTAGCACTCAGCAGTGCTATTAGTGCAGCAATCCTCATAACCAACAGCACTATGAACCAAGCAAGTTCACCATTTAACAATTAATCTAGTTTTAAACACTGCATGTCACGCTCAATTCATTCAGCAGAAGTTCCAATGTGGACTATGCTTTTTTCAGTAGATGAGGATCATAATCATAACAGCAAAAAAAAAACTCCTAGTGAGTGATGTAAGGGGTTTGTATGCAACACTTCACAGTAGAAAGCCTCATATATAAAAGAGCGTAATTGTGATAGAGCTTAATACCCGGTGTGCAGTTACATCTCCCCATCCATCTTGATCTCCCTTGTGGGATTTGTCGTATGGAGCTTTGTGTCCCAAGTAGCATTTTATTTCTATCCTTCGTATGCTGACGGCAATGTGTTTGCAGTTTCTGCTTGGCGAGCATCTCATTCATGATTTGGGCCTTTTTTTTGGGGGGGGGGGGGGGGGGGGGGGGGGGGGGCTACTAGTTGCCTTGTTAATGCCACTTTCTTTAGATATTTTGACCGTACTGTGTTCTACTATGTAACTTTTTTGTTCTTCTGCCTGCACATTTCAGCCAAACTTGGGTTAAAAAAGTTCAGGCACATCAGTATCACGCTACTACATTAACTATTAAGGTCATTCCTTGGATTCTTCTACCTTTCTGCCAATAAGCCCAGCAAGTAACCTATAACAAGCACAGGCTGTAGTAGCCACACTGCGAGGCAGAACAGTCAGTTCCAACTGTGTTGTAGAATTAGTTCACAACCATAAATGCTTTTGTACTGACCAAAGATTAAAGCACTTGTCAGCAAAAAAAAAAAAAAAACCTTTATCATAAATAATACAACAAAGCTGCTACGAGTTATTTGTTACATTTTGTAATGATCCTTTATCCTGGTGCAGCAGCACAGCGCAGGTTGGAGAACAGCTGTGTTTATCCAAAAGTGGCCTTTCGTGTGGAAAACACGTGTGGCGGTGCTTTATATTTTTTTTAATGAAGAGCGCCAAAGCATGCTACAGCTTGAGTGCAATGGCCGTCACTCATGTTGAGGTGACGCAAATGTCTTTGTGTCCTGCCAGGTGCACGTGTTGAGGGAAGTGGCACAGATGGTCCAGGACAAGCTGAATGCGTCATGCGAGCTCATTGACCTCTGCACCCTGATGCCGTGGGACAAGGAGACCGTGGCTAACGTGGGTGGCTCATAGATCTATTGATATCTACTGCATTCTTCATGCCTTCATTCATGCGCTTACTGTGCTAACTTAGAGATTGGGTCACTGCTTTGTAATGGTGGTGGCAATCAGCAGTAGTCAAAGGATACAAAGCTTCCTGTGGTGCTGAGATAGAGAATCGAACAAAACAAGCCCAGAACGTTTCAATCAGGCCAAAGCACTCTTGCAATAGGTTCTTGGCAAGATACCTTTAGTCTTATCTTAATGTTTCTGTTGCAATTAAAAAGCAATGCTATGTTGTAATGGCCAGCTGGTTTCTGCATGGTAGTGTATTTTAGCGCAGTATAAGGCTATCAAAATATGCCTTTATGATGAGTGTCAGTTCAACATTAGTCTTGCAGTGAGCTTAATCTGGCAGAAAATTATGCAGCTCGCACTCAGAGGTTATTTGTCATGCTGAATGTAACAGCTTTATTACTCCTTTTGGTTTGTCCCATTAAAATGCCAGCTGTTAAATCGGTGCAGAACATGTAGCACGGGATTTCGTGCCTTTCTTGATGGAATGCTTATCAACAGTGGAATTCGCGTGGTAAAATGATCGATACGTATGAAAGCTGACGTTGCTCATTCCGCACGGCATCCATGCTTGTCGCGAGAATGTGTTTACTGCCCATGTCACAAAGGTGGATTCCGTTAGCCATCTTGCTTACATCACTTGTGCCGGCGACGAGGCGCTTATCAGCGAGAACAGTCTGCACACCCTGCCGTGTCGCAGGGGTCAGGTTTATCTTACGCCGTGCGCGACAAGCTGCGCAGCGCACAAGAGCTTTGCGTAGGGAGCGCTCGCTTGAGCTTACAGTACCGTGAGGGCTGAACATCCTTTCGGGCCGGGGTCGACTCAAGGAGCACTGCCGATGCTGCGCGCTAATCGTTAGCTTTCGGCGCAGTCACATCTTCGAGGCGCTCACGGGGCTGATTTCGTGTCGTGCGGCACATTTTTCGCTTTCTTTTTGCCATCTTCCGACCCGCTGTACTTTGCGGGCAGGGTGTGCAAGATGCGCATCTGCAGACTACGGATGTCCGCCCGCGTGCGGGTTGGACTGGCGCAGCCATTCCCAATTGGCTAAATCTCAGCGACCCTAGCTGTGCGCGCGGTAACGTTTGTTTAGGATAACTATATGGGGTAACTAGACTTTTCTCATAGTTATGCGTTGATTGGCATGCGGTGATCCCGACAGAGGAACAAGATCCGGAGACCGTTCGAACATCGCTATGGGTAGCCATTAGTCAAAGCAACAGATCTAGTCTTCTGAAGTAACTTGTATGCCAATGTTCGTTTCATTACTTTGATCGAAAAAAAAAATGGTTTCTTACCTTGATTGCAGTCTGTACGGAAGACGGGCAGACTTCTGATAGCTCACGAGGCGCCTCTGACTGCGGGCCTGGGAGCGGAGATCGCTGCCGCAATTCAGGTTTGTTGCAAGATGCAGCGAATTTTCTTGTCCGCTTATGATGCGGCTTGGGTTGTGTTAGATAGCACGGCTCGTTTGATACCATTAATGCGTAGTTGTCGATGCTTTTATTGACCTTCAATACAATGCAAAGGTTATGTTGCCCCAGTATATAGCCATATACATACTATTGCCGGCACGTGCCGTGGAGTATGCACTACAATATTGACAAATCGTTTATAACCGCTGTTTGTATTGTAGTTTTAGCACCTACTCTAGAGTGAACACGATGCCCACAATACGTTCTTCTTACTAGGATGCGTTTCATTTCAGAGGGAAAGCAGTAATCCCATTGTAATGTGCTTCTCAGAGCATGGGTGTCGTCACATGTGTGTGAAATAAATGTGCATAATTTTCTATTGTGCTGTCAACAGAAAAATGCCCTTGTGCGAGTGATAGTAATCGCCTTACAGCGTGTGGACATTCATCACAAAGTGCAAGCTGCTACAATGTTTTTAAACAGATAATTGCCTAATGTTGCCAAACCTGCAAAATCTAGGCTCCCTATATTAGTAATCTTTATTAGAAGAGTGCTTGGGAATACAAGTTAAATTACACCATTCTGAACGCAGTGGTTACTTTTCATTTGCATGCATGTTGACATGTAGATATGACAGTGCCCCCAAACTCTTTAAATGTGCAGGAGGAATGTTTTCTGAGTCTTGAAGCACCAGTGCAGAGGGTGACTGGCTTTGACACCCCATTTCCACACATCTTCGAGCCGTTCTACCTGCCAGACAAGTGGCGCTGCTTCGATGCGATCAAGAAGATGATGAATTACTAGCCTGTATTAAATGCCACACACTTCCCATTGCTCAGTGCTGCAAGGTCTCCCTGAACAGAATTTGATGCACTGCTGGCAGTTTACAGAAAATAAAGAAGCAATGGTGCAGGTAACCTTTGCACATGTTGATTTTACAGACTTTAAAACTCTTCCATGGACTTGCCAGCTTGTGACCTCCACTTTGAATGTGCTAGAAATGTGAAAACATCTGGACAACCTTCCTATTGTGAACACAACTTCGTAAAATACTGTGGAACTTGAGGATTAGGATTGTAGTTGTCTGTGTTGCTACTCTGTTCTTTGTTGTTAATGTTGCAGGCCATCTGCATTGACTGGAAAACTGCTAGCAGTGCACCATTTTTATAGTGGCAATAGCAGGGCACTTGTAATATTCAAACAGAATCCTGTGGTGGTCTCATAAATTAAACGGAATATAAACGAGTTCAATTTATGTGCACTGTGATTTCTCCACGACATGCCAGAAGTTACACGAGTGATCTGTGCCTACAGCTTTAGTACAAGTCATTTTAACGAGTAAAGAAAGGCACCACAACAGAATGTTCTAGAAACAGCGCAAAACAAACCCTTAAGCTGCACTGCTGAACGAAGAATTTCTGCTGGCATGTCGTGACCTGTTCATGAAAGATGCTCCTTTGTGCATTGTTTTGAACAATTGGGAGATTTGTGAATGTGCCTGGCAAACCACAGCTGTAAACCAGGCATGCAACCTGCACTCCAACAATGAATGATCAGGCTGTGCTAAAAAGATAAAGTTGTTCGAAACGGTAGGGCTACACCTCTGCGTCGCATCTTTGGTATGCAATGCAAGGGCCGACATCATACGGGCGCCCCGAATGAATGACCGAGAAAGGGATGCGCACAAGCATACCGGCGCCTACTACGTAACATATTGGCGAACGCGAAGGCCTACCACCATGCCTCAGTCAAGCAGGCAACGCAAGGTCACAGCGCGGTTAACCGCATTAGCGAACAATCCGAACGTGCGGAAGGCCCGAATTCCGGTCGGGGCACAGGTGCGCCACGTCGGGAGGCGCCTGCGGCGGCGAACGAAAGCGACAACCCGTCGGCCGCGGCGCGACGGGAAGGAAGGAAAAGCGCCGCCGCCAGCAGACGCCCCCGATAAGCGAGTGGCGGCGCGCACCGGTGGCTTCCCGATAAGGCCGCTATCGGCGGTGAAATCCGTTGTGTAAGCCCGTCGCCGGGCGCGGAGAGAGCGCGACTGGGTGCCGCTCTCGGCGCGCGCACGAGCAACAGACGCGGCGCACGCACACACAAACACGGTTTTGAGCCGAACACACCGCATTGGTTTTATGCTTTGTTACAGAAAAAAAAAAGGGGGGGAGAAGGAGCTGCCGGTTGCGGCGGCAGCGGCCGTCGGCCTCGCGGTCCGGAGCGGCCGGCCTTGCCCTTATCTCCGGCTGCCGGGCGGCCTTGCCCAGGGAAACAGAGCGGCCCAGTTGGACATGGCAAAAAAACAGGGCGGCCTTGGGGCCCCGCTCAGCTGTTGCATTCCGGCGCGCGCGTGAAGTCCGACTGACCACCGCAGAGTTCGTCACGTGACAGGGCCCCCGTGGAAGACCCGGGTCCAAGGCCGCCCTGGCCGGCGGTGCATCACACACACAGGCACACCGCACCGGTTTCATCAGAGGGGTCCGGCCGCCAGGCCGGGAGAGCTGAGGCCCGGGCCCAGCGTGGGGCCCAGGCCGAGCAGCCAGCAAGGCTGCGCGAACCCGCACAGCCTCGGCGGCTGTTGCTGCACCAGCAGAGCGCGGCACGCCAGCTCCTGTATGAGCTGCAGCGTCTGGCGCCGCTCGTGGCCCATCAGGCAGACGGTGGAGCCGTCGACAACGCGGTACAGGGTCGCCAGGAACGAATAGCGCAACCGCTCGTGCGCCAAGTGGTTGGCCAGGAAGCTGTGCAGCTTTGCGCGCTGCGCCCCAATCTCCGGGAAGTCGATGAAGAAGCGCGAGCACATGTAGCGCTCGAGGGCCCGCGTCGAGTCCGTGGCGTGGAAGCCGCGCGCCAGCAGATGGCAATACTTGAGCAGGCCCCCGCCGCGGATCTCCTCCGGGTTGCGCGTGGCGATAAGACGCCGCCGAAGGTGCTCGAGCGCCTGGCCGAAGTTTCCGTACACGGACTCGGCCAGCACGCTGGGGAAGAAGTCTTGTGTGCAGCGGGGCAGCAGCGCCTCGGCCGAGCCAGCGGCGCACTGGTGCAGCAGCAGCAGCGGGTCGACCACGATCTGGAACGAGTCGACGCTGAACTCGAACTGGCGCCGCATGCGGTGCACAAACTTGAGCTCCACGTTGCGGCCCAGGCTGTTGGAGAGTGAGACGAGCGACCAGCGGTCCTCGTCGGTGGCCACCTTGACCAGCTTGTGCAGGTAGGCCTCCTTGAGGGCGCACGCGCTGATGCGCTTGACGCCGGCCGGCAGCAGCTCGGCGAGCGCGTCCAGCACGGCCGTTTTGACCCGCTCGAAGCCGCCGGCGCCGCTGCTGCCCAGCTCGCAGCCGAAGATCACGTCCAGGTCGTTGTACTCGGCCGACGTGTCCGGCTCAAGTACGTACGACGCGGCGCCGCCGTTCAACCGCACGTCCCGCACGGGCACGCCCTGGCGGCCCAGCTGCGACCGCACGCGCTGCACCAGGTCCCGCAGCCGAGTCTCCAGCGCCGGGAAGTTGCCGCGCCCCTGGACCGACACAGGCTCCTCGAGGAGCTCCTGCAGCCGCACCACCTGGTCGTAGCCCAGCACTGAGAACCGGGCCTCCTCGACACTGCGCCAGCGGAGAGGACGTGTCAAGAAGGCGGCCACTGACAGCCGGCCATATGTCGTAAACGAAACTGCACTTGCCTCATGATTCCGAACGCTGGTCGGGCTCGGGTTCACCGGTATCGCTTCGCTGCAGCTGGCCGACCGAGGACGACCACTTCCCAGGAGCGCGACGACTGCGGGCTGGCGGTTTCAGCGGCGGGCGGTCCGACGGCGGCACGACAGGCTCCTCGGCGGCTGCTCGTGTGGCCACTGCGGCCAACCGCCAGGCGGCGGGTCGCCTCGTTGCCCAGGAAACGCGCTGCGCATGCGTCCGCCCGCTGCCGTGACGCAAGTGCGCCGCACGTAATAGCAGCAGAAGCAGCGGCGCGCGTGCGGCGCTGGAGCAGACAACTGCGTCAACGACGCCGCGGCGGGCGCCACTGTTTTGTTTTTGTTTTTGCGCTGTCCCCAACGAACGCCTTGAGCGCTTCTTGCTCACCCGTCCGAGAGCGTGCGTCGCCCGGCTCGAGCACGCAGAGAGCCTGCGACAAAGGGCGGCCGAAAATGACCGCCAAAGTGGCCGGAACGGGTAGTTTTCCAGATGTCGCGCGGAACGCCAGCTAGTGCGCAGTTCCGATCGCTGCGTGGGCGTCGTGTTGACGCTGCAGCTGGAGCACCGATCGATGTGCGTGGTTCCTCCAGCGTACACGCGCGGACACCGGGCTGTGACGTCGGTTACAACCCTGCTGACGTGGGCGGCACTCTCCGCGTCGCAGCGCGTCCATTGAGGAATCCGCTGCTATTTAGGGAATCGGGATCGTTGAGCCTCTGACGTCACACCCTTTGTGTGTCCGCGATTCGGTCAACCCAACTGCGCAACCGCTCGCTGGCACTATGGCCGTAATACGGAACGCTGACCCGACTTTCGTTCTAGGCGCGGGAAAGAGCATGCGACGGAAGTGTGATAAGACGAACATATGTTTCGCGGGTATCGATCTGCGCAGTCGCCTAACTCCAGACAAAATGGCAGTTTGCCCAGACAACATGCTACGCATTTCATGCCGCGAACGTACTGCTTCTTCCAGGAGGAATGTTTACAAATGCTCTGTCCTAATCCTCCCTGTCTTTCCCTTCTTCTGTCTCCCTCTCTCTCCATCCTTGTGCCTCGCACAGCTATCGCATATGGCCAGCTAAACAATAACAGTCGCGAAGTTATGACACCAGGAAGAAAACAGCAAGGCAGAAGATGATGGATCGCCCACACATCTTTATACGTACAAAAACTTTACAGAGCAACTGCGCACGTCTTGTAGAAAACAAAAAAACGACTTCAGGACTGGCAAGCCGCATATCAAGCAAATTCCAACAGAAAAATTCACTATAAAATATGCCTATACACAAATTAAAAGAGCTCCCTCCTCACTAGTCAGACATTTGGTCTGTCAGCTAATGTCAACCACAAAGCTGAGAAAAAAAGACTAATGTGCCTGTCCTGAACACCCGGACAACTTGGCACACAGCGTATCAAAAGAGTTGCTCAAAGCTGGAGCATTACAGCCCTGGAGTGCACAAAATGCCCTCAGTGGAACACTCCATTCTTTTGCTATCAGCCCCTCTAATATGAATACTTCATTGATTAAAAAGAATACTTAAAACCACGTTGAACTTAAGCAACTTGTAGTCCACCCAATCCTGGGAAATACACCAGAGAAGGGGCATATGTTCTTGTCTGCGAGGCATGTCATAAGGCAACTTTGCAGTTTGACAGCAGGACAAGTTATCTGTGTACAAAGACACGGCAGTAGAGGCTACACCAAGGCGACATGACAGCACGCAGCAAAGTGGGGAGCTATTCCAGGTCAGGTGGAAGTTCCTGTCTTCGTGGGCCATTGAGCTGTTAGGAAAGAAAAAAAAAGAAAGGTTGTAAAGTGTGTGCAAAAACTGAGTAGTGACTTTGCACAGTGGCCTCAGAAAATGTTCAACAGAAGTGCCTACTTCACACTATAAGTTCATTCAAGAGTAAGCAGATGTCATCTGACTGCGGTATTATAGAAGTGCTGCTGCCATCACAGCACCTACTGCTGCACGCGCTGAAAGGACAAAGGTGAGGTGTATCGAACATTGAACATGCTTGGCTGATTAACATTTAATTAGGGCACATGGTGCATTATTAAACGGAACTGATCTGAGGTATGGTGAGTGACTCACCCACTATTTTGTTTGTCAGAATGAAAAATTTCTACTAATATATTATTCCATCTAATAAGTGCACCCCTGTCCATTATAAATTTTCAGAAATTTTTCTGAAGAAAGGAAGAGTTGATAAAGCAAGAAAATGTAATCTTGCATCATCAAGTTCATGCAGAGAAAGTCGAGTCGGCTGCTGCCCTTGTTTGGTTCTCAGGTTAGTTAGTTTTGTTATCAGCAGTGCAGATACACTGGTAAACAGTGGAGATTAATAAAAGTGAAAACTCTTGCTTTTGACCAGCCAGGCTTAATGTGATGGTTTTGGCAAGAAGCAAACTGTTTCTGGCAAGAACTCAAATTGTTTGCTATAGATACAAACTGATACAACTCAAGAACGAAGCGGCAGATGCTCCTAAAAAGAGTTCCTCCAGCCAATGGCGTCAACAGATTTTCATAACACCACGGTAACTCTAAGCCGTGCTTATTCTCCGTTCACCCCCTGCAATTTCAGGCTAACAGGCCCAAAGGGAAGAGGAGGAGAATCGGTTGATGCCACTGGCTGGAGGAGCTCCTTTGAGGTGCATTTGCCGCTTCATTCTCGAGTTTTATCCGGCTATATCACATCACTGACAGTTTAACACCCAGAGCACGTTCCCACTTGCAATGCAAGGTCTAACATTTCCAAACCACATTTCACAGCATTCATTACCAACACGTTCCACATATACAATACCGTAAAAATTGTGTTCCTATATACTCCTTAGCTTTCTTGAAAGCTGTCAAATGTTCACAGATGAATATATGAGTAACCTTAACCTGGATAGTAAAACCACAAGACATAGCAAGTGGGCCTGTTGTCTAAGGTCAATGAGAGCTCAGCTGGGGGCACTTGCCTACACTTGTTGATGCTGCATTTTTATGCAGTTCCCAAGAATTACAGCCTTATTCTTTATTTTTTCAACACTTCACACATTTAGGGCACGTAATAACCATTTTATACAGCACACTGTACACTGCAATCTCGACTAAAATGGTACAGAATAAATACACAACAGTTTCCAAGGTGTGAAGAACACAAACCAGTGGAATCTCATTCCATGGCAATGCACAGTCGCAGAAAGTAAAAAATTCTTTAGACAGTAGGAGGGCTTGTTTTACAACATTGTGCCTCTTAAAATGTATAAACTGGAGACTGATCACATATTGTATAATATAATGGTGCACATGTTTGCTAATCATTAATTACAAAGCACTTTGTTTTATTCTGCAACAATACTTCTGGAAAAATGAAGAGAATTGATATTATCACAGTTAAAGCCAACAAATGCAGAACATAAAACTCAATTCCACAATTGAGGCATCAGACAAATTCACAGAATTACACTGCACTATAAGCCCCGGATATGCAAATCTGCGAAAAAATTGGGCACATTATGTTATGCATAAATAGGCCTAGTGAAGTTTTGCAGGCAGATCACATCTGCATGAATAACATCTAAATGCCAACTCTTTCCCAGTTAAAAACAAAAGGAAACTTGAACATAAGCATTTGATTGGCATCCGTAGGGCTTCGTTACAGAAACTAATTCCAGTCAATCCCTCAGTGTGCATGTCTCCATTGCTGCTACCACCCCTGAAGGAAATGCCTAGTTAATGCAAAGCATCGGGATACATTTGATCAAAGGTCCACGCCATTTTAAGCACAGCAATGTCCATTAATAGTTACATTACAAGAAGATGCAATCTTGTTTCTTTGCTTTAGAAGACTGCTTTAGAACTGAATCGGTAATGCCACATCACTAGATGCATTTATTCAGTGCAATTATGTAGCGATGAAGTCATTTGCAGATGCCACAACTATAAAATATGCACAACCTCAATCATCACAGTTAGGTTTCTTTATAAGCTATTTATTCATATGAAGTCTTGTAAAAGAGCACTGCTCTATATTTGTCCCTTTTTACAATTCAAAACAAATTCGAGCCAGCAAAAGCTTCATAAAATTAAAAAGCTTGAAAAGCAAACTTTTGTATGCTAAATTTTGAGTTCAAGATCAAATTACACACCACTGAAAGACCAACTTTGTTTGGGAAATTTCATGAAAACATGGAGGTCAAAACTGCAGCCAAAGTATCAGATTACGGACAGATATCTCTGGTAGCAGCAGCACGCACCATGAAATCGTGCTCAAGCACAAATCGTGGCAAGTCCAGCTGGTCAGGCGCAATCTCCTGGTACAGGTCATCGAGCTTGGACACAAGACACAATCGGTGCCTCAAATCAGGGGCGCGAAATGTGCAGAACCACCATGCTGCCACCTGAAAGCAGAAAAACTTATGAGTGCGCATTCATTGTGAAAGTCCATGGTCTCTGAAGTCACAGAATATAACAATTACTATGAATTACAGTATTCAGTCAACCACAGCAAAGGAAGGCATTCTTCTGCAGCTTTGCAGCCAGCCACTATCCTGCACTCCAATGCATTTTTTCCCAATACCAGGATCAAGCCATTCCTCATTTTTGTTTTTGCTACAGTGAACAATTATGTGCAATTCTCAGATGCAGACTCTAAGGCCGTGAATGGGACAGATGTGCATTCTTTGCAGTTCAAGGGAATTCTGTCACCTTACATGATTGCAAGCACACCAGTGCACTATCAAGCCAACAGTGGCATGCTGTTCTCTTGGGGACAAAGGAAAGCAGCATGTGCCAACAAAATTGACAATTGCTGTTAAAACAGTAATGCTGCCTTGCAGTTGGCAAGAAGTTTCTAAGAAGCACTACATGTTACCCAATTAAGGGCATTCACCTCGTCAGCAGAATATATAGTGAATGAGTGTTCGCCTCCACCTATAGAGTCAGTCAAAAAAATTTTCAGAGTAGTGCATTCCTTTCCCTGGTACCACAACCATAAAGGAATACAGCTGCTTCAACCTAGTTCACTAACATAATTGGCAACAAGTGTCTCAGTCAATTTTGGTGGAAGAAGCTTTCGGAAAAACTGCACTCGTGCACATGATGCTATCTGGTTGGAGAGGGGGCGGGGGAAGGTTTCAAGGAAAGGAAACTTTCCGTCACAGCAGACACCTGAACCACACCTTGAGGGAAGCAGGGGTGGGGGGTGGAAGGAAGTGAACATGTGGATTGGCAGTGATGACCCCTTTGCCGTTTTCTAGTGAACTCGCAGAAGGAAGCTTTATTAATGTTAGTATTCCCTTCCCTGTACAGAGTAGCATGCCAGTGATTTTTAAACGCCGGCTAAATTCAGTTTCTTTTTTTATTAAAGAGCTTCTCTCTCTATCTCTAGTAATGGCTTTGTGAACGCAAAGAGTGCCAAGAATGTGCTTATTGCGCTAGGAACGTTGCAGCCACATGCAATCCTTCCAAGTCAGGCGGCACGGAGAAAACGCGGTACTCCAAAAATTTTTCGAGTGACTCGACCCATGAGGCTGCTTGCCGCGGGTGAAGACCGAAACGGCACGGAGAACGTGCGCACCGCGGCGCGACAGTGCACACGCGCCGCGCTCACTCACCCCAGCTGCTCCGAGAAAAACGCGCGCGGCCGCGTCGCTGGCGCCCTCTCTTGATAGAGAACGTAACTAGCGAAAAAAAAAATGCCGCTCATAGAAACGCCTGGAAACACGAAAATGGCGCCGCTTGGGCATAAACACTTTTTTTGCTTTGCGCATTCTCCCCACAACTGTGCACTCTTGAAAAGAAGGTTGTGCTTTGAAAAAGGGGGGGGGGGGGGGGGGGGAGGCTATAAAAAATAATGAAGCTAGGCCAGGCTACAAATGATTTCACCAGCATGGTGAAAATTAAGCTGCATTCACAGCAGGACACGTAAGGCAGCTAAAAACAAAATGACTGGGGGTCTTTGACCACAGAAGAGTATTAGCTAGGGAGGCAGACAGGTACTGAAATATGAACAAATTAAAATGGTACACAGGTGCTGTCACATAAATGTATTTTCTTTAAGGAAAAGTGGACATGCTAACCAAGCTCAAGTATGGCTAGTTACTCTAGACAAGGGGTTCTAAAAATGGTTTCCATGGAACACTTGGGCTCTGTGGAGTAATTTAATTTGTGTGTTTCCTGAGCACCTAACTCGTCAAGTGGCCCAACAAGCACCATTCTTTCTAGGCCACTTTATTCAGGTCCTACTTATACTGTAATTGATCATAGTAAACTGTGCCACTATGCAATGTTACAAAAATATGCTGTACGAATAACAACATGTTTGCATATAATGAACAAAGTAAGCCACACTTCCAGTTATCTTGCTGTTTGATATTTTATGCACATTAAAAATAGCAGTCTGTGTATGCAAAATAGCAAAATATAATCGTCCTTTTAATGCCTCCTTGTTTCATTCATCTTCTCGACCCACCAGAAGCCTTGCCTACGGCAACTTCTGTATCCCACCAAATAATAACACCTATAGTGAACGGCTGGAACAATTTGCAGGAACCTAGGTTTAGAACAGTTCACCACTGGAGATAAAACAATCACATGAAACTTTTAAATTTAAAAAAACTTACTTTATGGAACTTATTTGACCAATGTGACGGTTGTTTTGTGTTCGTGTCTGTTGTGCTGTGTTGCTTTTGTTGGATTTTGTTGAATAAAATAACATGCACAATAATGTATTTCATCTTTACACAGCGATTCTGGTCTTTCACTGATATTTTTGTACTTCTCATATTCACACAAGAACTGTGCCTTTGCCTACATGTATTTTGTTTGGGACCCCACACTAGCCTCTGGCTATGGCATCAAACAATGTTTGGCAATTTGTGTGGCACAAATAGAAATAAATTAAATCAAAGCAGTCATTATTATTTACATTTGGCCATTTGGCGGCGAGTGATGGAAGCCAAAACGCATGGGTTCCCTCAGCACGACTCTCTTGTTCCATGCATGAGGAAGTGGAATAATGAGATTATGAGCCCCAAGCAAGCACGCAGCACTTCCAACCTGCATTTGCCTTTGTAACCCATGTCATGCCTTTGTAACCCATGCCAACCCATGTCACGTGACATGGCATTTTGATTTTATGCTGCAAAAGGAAGCAGCAATATTCTGGAACTCACCCGCGTCCACCAGCTGGGGTGCACGAGGTAGAGGCAATACAAGTTCTGCCGGTGCTTCGGGCCCAACAGTTCGAGCACATCTTTCAAGAGCGCCTCTAACTCTGGCGGTTCTTGGGCTACTGTGTGCAGGTACACAGCCACAAATGGCTGTGACACTGAGTCCAGGCTGAGCAAGATTTGTAGAAGCACCTGAGCAGAGAACATGCCACAATGGCGATGCTGAAGGTGCACCCGCTGTGCATGTATGCATGTGCCAGCAACAACATCAAATGTTACATGCACATGGGCAACTGCAAGCAAAGTTCATGGAAGAAACTATGATACAGTATGCGGTATAGCAGTAGGTAGTTTAACATTCTGATTCAGTATATGGGTTACGAGGCGCGCCGTAGTGGATGGCTCCAGATTAATTTCAATCACATGGGGTTCTTTCATGCTGCAGGGCACCAGAAATAGAAGATGAGAGTGTCACAAGAATGTATAAGATAGATTAGCAACAAGTATGCAAATTAAAACAAAAGCTGTAAAAAATCAAAAGGAACAGAAATAATGTAGGTTCACGATTGGGCCTTAGCGAGTCGTAACACCGATAGAAATGTGTTAATATATTAATTCTATGTTTTTAAAGTACAAATAAATCATTAACATCTGGGCACCTCGATAGCAAATGACTAGGCAAAAGTAAGCAAACGTCCGTCCTTGGCACAAATTACACTGGAGTATGCAGCAAGATTCACTTCAGTTGTAAATCCTAGAGAGACCAACGACATCAAAGTCCGTAAGAAATGCTAAAAAGACTGCTGCAGGTCGGTTGTGAGTTGCACTTGCTGTAAAAGACCCCACTCTGCAGCATACCGTCAGATGCCAGTCTTGTTATCAATGACCACAACAGTGCTCACCTGCTCTTGGTTCAATCCTCGGAACCTGCGCCCCACAAAGACAAACACTGGACGCCCCCTGCGGTCTCGCCCAGCCTCGTAGAAAAAGCGCGCCTCTCGCACTGCACGCAAATCCTCTTGGCGGGCCTTCCGCAGTAGCCGAGTGTATCTGCATAAAACAAGGACAGTCAAGAAGCTTTTGGCCCGAGGCTGAAGCCAGAGGAAATAAAAAGAAAGACAAAAGTGGCAAAATTGGAGTCAGGAAAACAGAGCTTTGCTCCATTACACACTTCACACAAAACATTCCAGAAGCTGTACCAGTCTATTTATTTATTCATTCACTTATTCAATACTCCAAACTTGTAGAGGTTCAAGCGGGGTGCGTAAAAATAAAGACAAATATAAGCAAAGTGAAAAAAACATCAGTGTTGCGAAAGGCAACGAAGAACTATTCCAGTCAGCTACAGTGCGATGAAAAAAATGAAAACTTGAATAAGTCTGTCCATGCAAAATGTGGTGTCAGCAAGTTAGGATGATCATGTTAAGTATGCCTTGATGTTGAAGGGGTAATTCTTAGATTTTTATTCCGAAGCAAGAAAAGAAATTTGAAGCGTAAATTTTTTCCTTTGTTGTTAGAGACACTGAATGCCATTAGCATGCATTATTTCCAAGGGTGAGTCATAAGTAGAAAATTGAGTAAATAAACCTTGTAGCTTTCCTCAGTACCTTTTCGAGACAGGTAATGCTATGTTTAGCAAATGGATCCCAAAAAACACCTGCATTTTGAAGTTTCAGTCTAATTAGTGAGTAAGTTGTTGAGTATGTTGAGTATAATATCGCTGATTATTGGCATAACTGCATTCCTAGGATGAAGTGCAGTGAGTGAGTAAATTATGCTGTTCACAATGTTCTCATTATTTTTTTTATAGCCACAGAGATTGCGCAACACTCGGCTGTGAAAATGGATGCACACTGTGGCAGCCTGTGGCAGCCACTGTGGCAATGTGTTCACTGTACTTTTCCTTAAGAACTAAAAATTCTTGTAGCGCATGTTCATGTGGCGTTTGTTTTTTCTGAAATGATGCTAATGTGAAGTTGCATACAGAATGCAGACAGAACCAAGGTGCGAGTGGATCAGGATTCTAGGCAATATTATGCAGTGTGTCAATTACGCATAATTCTTAGCATTTCTCTTCAAAGCGGAGAAGTGGTCTGATTGTTTGGGGCAAAATGGGCACATTGTGACTATTGGATATGCTTTGGTAATGAACAAATTTATAGAACATATGAGCATGTGAGCATTGTTCTTATATATTCAAGTAATGGTTCATTAGTTTCTACGTACAGCCTGTTTTTGAGTGATGTCGTGTATGCACCAGTTGAAAGACGTAAACCTAACTTGTGTACTGGGTCCAGTCGTTTCAAGTACTATGGCCTTGCTGAACCGTACACCATGCAACCATAGTCTGAACAGGAGTGTACAACAGATCGATATATTTGCAAAAGGCGTGCCCTATCAGAGCCTCAGTGTTTGCGTGAAAGGACTAAGTATGTTGAGATTAAGAAGCTTGTTCTTTTCAATGTGTTTATGTGAGGCTGTGAACGTTGCGTCAAAAGTTACACCAAGAAATTTGTGTTCATTTTTTATTGGTGATTCGGTTTCATTCAGCTGTAGTGTGGGACCTGTCTGTAAGCCTTGTTTGAGGGGGAAAACGATGGCCACTGTTTTTTGTGGAGAAAAGCGGAAACCACTTCTGTAGCCCATGTTGCCCTATCATTGGTAACTGTACTTGTCTTTCACATGTTGATATGTTGGAGGGCGTGTAAGCTATCTGCAGATAGTCTACTTAGACTGAACACTTAATGTATCTTGGGATTATTTTCCTAATGGAATTCATTTTTAGAATAAAGAGTGTTATGTTTAAAATACACCCCTGAGGAACCCCATTCTCTCATTGATATTTCTTGAAAGGGTTGAACCCAGACGTACATGAAATGAATGGCTAGATAAGAAGTCTTTTAGGCATTTGAATATCCTGCCAAGGATGCCAAGCTCAGCAAGGTCTTGAAGATTCCTGAACCTCCAGGTTGTGTCATATGCCTTCTCTAAGTCGAAAAAGACAGCAGGACAAAAGTTAACTTACATTCAGGACACTTCCAAAGGGTTTCGCAAGACAGCTTGTTAGAGGTATGGGCCGATAACTACTAGGAGAGGAAGGTAGTGGCTTTCTTCCATGCTTCGGGTATTTTGCCCGAAAACCAAACTTTGTTAAAAAAATCTTAAAAGTGCCTCTACAGCAGGTTCAGAGAGATGGGCTAGCATTTGATAATGTATTTTGTCAGAGCCAGCTGCAGTTTGCTTGCCAGTGGACAACACTGCATGGATTTCTTGAACTGTAATTTAGTTATTATAAGGTTCATTTGTACTGCCACTTGTCGGCAGTCTGTTTTCCGGCTTGTTTTTGAATTTTAAAAATGATTCTCCTTGTTCTTTGACAGTTGTCTGTATACCACATAGAGGAAGGAGAGAACTTGGGAGTGGTGGTAACGTCACATTTTTTGAAGCTGGCCCCCTCCTGCGTCCCACCTACTTTGCCGGCATCTCAGCATGCTTGCGCATGCGCAGCAGACAATGCAGCAGACAACACAGCTGCGCCTAGTGTTAATACTGGCTGCGTCGGTGGCCAAATACTCCCAGTTGTCCTTGCGAAAGCGCGTGACTTCTGGCACACTTTCTGGTGTACAGCTCGGACAGAGAGGGTCTCTCCTGAGTATTCCTTCCTCCATTGTATCCCAGGTGCTGTCGGAACGGGAAGTGTGAATGGCGAGTAGCTGCCGTTTCACTTTTGAACCTTCTCCCACATTTGTTTTGAAGGGGTTGAGGGAGTTTTTCAGCACTGTGACAGATATATCGGGCTTTCACTCTCGTCTTTTTAAAATTTATGAAATTCTCTTGTGTTGTGTATCTACAAAAAATGCCCCAGGCTTTGTCTTGCGTCTTTTTTTTTTGCTTTTTACATTCTTTTGTAAAACAACCTTTGTGATTTTGTTTTACCACTCCAGAGGTCTGAGGAATGAGCTAGTTCATTAACTTCGTCTATACTGAGATTATCTGAAAATATTTTATCTAGGCTGGCCTTTTCTGAACAGTGCCCAGTTGGCTAAATGCAGCTTCCAATGTCTTGGTTTTGTTGGTATAACTTTCAGTGCAGATGTTAGGTTGATTAGTACAGGAAGGTGATCACTCCCACATGGGTTGTCAATCACATCCCATTTTAAAACTGCTAAGCACAGATGCTGAACTAAAAGACCGATCTAAAATGCTAATTTTCCCCAAGATCGGGGAACAATATGTAGATTTACCAGTTTTCAGCAAGCAAATTTTATTACACAAAATAAAATTCCCTAAGATTTGGCCTCTTGAAAGTTTTTTCACTTCCCCAAAAACATAAATGGGCGTTAAAATCTAGAACTATGAAATATGGCTCTGGCAGACGCTCTAAAAGGTCTCCCAATTCATGCACGGTTACTCAGACGCGAAGTTCTACATATATACAACACACTGTTAATGTTTAGTGTGTAAACAGACTGGCTGCTGCAGCTTCAAATTTAGTCTTCAGCACAAGCCCACGAGCTGCGACGCCGTTTTTTTACTATGATGGCAATGCCACCCAAGAGCTGGCTTGCTTTTCTCAGTTGCGGCGAAGGAATTTATATTTTTTGAGTACATTTGTGTGTTGAGGGCTTAAGTTTGTTTCCTGTATACACAGGGCCACAGGTGTCTTTTAGGCTTAGGTGTCTTTTATGTCGTTTAAGTTATTTATCAGTCTCCTACAATTCCAGTATATTAGGAATGCCATGACGATTTTTCAAGGAAGCTTTTAAGAAACCGAGGTTCCTGCTTCTTTGTGGCCCGTAATTGGAATTTTTTCCCTTTTTTTTTTTGTTCAAGAGAGCTCCACCGCCTCTGCTGTGGAGGTGAGCTCGGTGTTACGTCCATCGCCTCACTAGAGGCTTTGGAGGCCAGCAGAGAACCTACGGGTGTACTGCCTTGCGTGCGGCCAGCTCAGAGGCCAGCGGGCTCTTCTTCGAGGGTGGAGGAATAACCTTCACTGTGTCTGCCCGGTGAAGTTTGTCTTTGCAGTGAAAGAGAATGTGCCTATGGTATGTGAAAGAAGCATACGTGCTTCTTTGTATGAAATGTTTTTTTTTTTTTTTGATAATGATGATTTCTTTTTCAGTCTTCCATGCTGGGCAAGATCTTGAGTAGGCGGCGTGTTCGCCTTCACAGTTTGCCCAGTGCGGTGAAGCTTGATAGTCCTCGGTAGGATGTTTCTTTGAAGCACATCTGGCACGTTTTGTGGCCATGGCAACTTTGTGAGCCATGACCAAACTTCTGACAGTTTAAACATCGATGGGGGTTAAGAATATAGTATTGGCAGACACTTATCTTGAGGTATCCTACTTCTATGGAGTCTGGAAGAGTGCTGTGGTTAAACGTGAGGAATAAATGCTTTGTAGAAATTTCTTTGTTGTCCTTCTGGATTTTTTTTCTGTCGACATCAGTGACACTCTAGTCACCGAGTCCTTCCAAATTTCCTTCTCTGTTAAATGTAGAAAATCGCTTTCTCAGATCATGCTACAGACTGTGTTCAATGACCTATGAGCAGTAGTTGTGACACGGATGTTCCCGATGGCTACTATGTCTGGAAGTCTTAAGTGCTGGGCATCATCTTTGAGCTCAATCAAAAGATCTCCACTGGACATTTTTAACTTATATCCTGAGCCCAAGGCTCCTGCAAGACATTTAGAAACTAAACTAAAAATGGTGACAGAATCCTTGCTGGTTTTTCTTCAACCTCACCATGAATGACGTGGAACCTGGGGAAAGTTTCTTTTTTTGGTGAATTCTGCAGTCACATCAGTCCGCACTCTTTTCGGAGCGCTATTTTTTGGTAGGAAAGTGGAGCCATAAAATAGCTGTTTTTCGGCTGTGGTGCCAGCCACGTACCACACAGCCCAACGAGGGGACGGGACAGGAATTTACAAGCAAGTCCTGCCCACGCCAGCTGTACACCGCGACTATAACCAAATATGGGGCAACTCATGCTTGGGTGTTGCACTTCACCCATGGTGTTGCACTTCACCATCATCTGCATGCTGCAGATGCCCCTACGAGGCCACGATAAAGTATTTCGGTAAAGTACTTCGGAGGGGTGAAACACTGTCATTGGATGGACAAATACCAGAACTGGAAAATATAACGTAAAAGTAGTCACTGATATGATGCGACATATCACCGTGATCAGTAACCATTGAGCCATCACCACAAATTTGTGTCAGTGGTTTCTTTTTTTCGCTGACATAATTCCAAAACTATCTTGGTTCCTCTACAATGACGTTTGGCAGCACTGTATTAAAATAGCACTCTTTCAAAGAGCGCACAGCACTTGCAAGGTTTTCTTTTAGTTCGTTCAGGTGACTGAAACAAAAGTGCTGCTTCTTAACCTTTATATTTTTCACTTCAGGTAAAACATTTCACTGATTAATCCATGGTGTTAAATTTTTTACGTTTGCTCAGAACAACCTTATCTGTACAGTAGTGGCATATGTCTCTAAAAATAGAGCCAAAGTTTGTTGACATTTACAAGAGTTGATGTGCAGGCTAGTTGGTTGATCATGTTTACGAACAGTGCAAGGGACAAGGACGTAGAAAGAAGACAGACACAACGCTGGCATCGTCATTGCTAAAATCAGTAAGGCATATTTCCAAATGTTTAATAATGGATGCATCGGCTGCACATGACTTGTCTTTGAAAGAACGCTTCACAGGGTTACTCAATTGCGTAAAAGTGACTATGGGTAAGCAAGCACTGACAAGCAAATGATCAGAGATCCCCTTTCCAATTTGAACAGCACTTGTAGGCAACACTAAGTTGTTGTTCAGTCGTTAAGTAGCATTCGGCTCTTTGTGACCATATGTATCACAGCACACCAGGCCTTCCCGTCCTCCACTGTCTCCCAGAGTTACACAACTTCATCTTCATTGCATCAGTGACACCACCTAACTGCCTTTTTCCGCCCTCAATCCTTCCCAGCATCACGGTCTAAGTAAAAGTACCAAAATCAGTATAGATTTGCAAGCTCCTTGCACATGTGTCTGTTCCTGAACTATTATTTGAATTAGGTCATGTGTTAGCAAGTATATTGTTTAAATGCTTGCTCTGTGCGAAAGTGATTCAAAGCACTCCCAATTAACACCTGGCACGTTTATATCACCTATCAGTAGCAGTTCGTTACTCTGGAATTGAGACACGTACTCTTCCAGCTTGACTAAATACTCAGGTGTGGAAAGTCTGTAAATGGCACATAGTACAAGGTTATGGCCCCAGCACGAGATTTTTATGCATGAACATTCGAGGTGGGGAATGTCTTCTAAGAGGACAGTCTCTATGTGCTCTTTCATAAGGACTGCCGCTCCACCTCCCCTCAAAGGCTGATCCTTAAGGAAAACTTGATAATGTAAGAAAACATCCTCATCACCTATTTCAGTCTGTAGCCATGTCTTGGTTATGACGGCAATGTGTGAGTCTTGCTCTAGTAAGGAAATCTGAAATGGTTGTTTTGTTTATTACAATAAGAGTGTTTAAGTGTTTGTCACGTTTTTGGGAAGGACGTCAGGTCTCATGCTGCTGGGTGCATTGCTTCACTATCTTGATGCGCATGTTTTCTGTCTCATCCCAGTAAAACAGATCCTTATCAATTTTAAGTATGTTGTGAACTAAGTACACTTTCTTACCTTGCAGTTTCACGGGTTTCATACTTTTCCCATAAAGGCTTCTGTTT
The DNA here is from genome assembly GCF_052857255.1 of Amblyomma americanum. Taxonomy (NCBI): domain Eukaryota; kingdom Metazoa; phylum Arthropoda; class Arachnida; order Ixodida; family Ixodidae; genus Amblyomma; species Amblyomma americanum. Next base: position 9,010,673 of record NC_135503.1, on the reverse strand, counting down.
CTGCAGTGCTGCTCGCTAGTAGTCATTTTAAGTGGATATAACAGATCCTTTAAACTTGCTGCAGTTTTTAATTATCACTTCCATTTCATTAAAGTTTTGCAAACAGATGATGACCACACGTCTACTGACTTGTCGGCCGAGCCTGTGAGGTTTGCTCCCGCAATATCATCATCACTCTGCTACTCATCACTAGATGCTTGACCTCTATGCGGAATACACCTAACTAAAGTATGCAATCATAAAGTGGGATAGAAGTGGTATGTGGTCAGCTGCTTTGTCTTATTCACGACTATTTTAAGCTTTCTCCTTTTCAAAAGCTGACAAACTATTTTATGAGTGAGAATGTAAGCAGTACAAATAACTTGACCGGTGCTGAATGCCAGTATAAAATTGAGCGCACAGTCTAAGAAATAGCCGTGCCACCGCATGCATCACTAAATCGCAAAGTGCAGCAGCATTCCAGCAGCACCACTTCCCATGAATCTAGGGTGTAAGGACAGTTCTGAATCCATAAAGCTTTTCGACACCACATGTATATGATAGCAAAGTCCTGTCATCACATGTGCATATATTGTCCATTTATACTTGTGGTGTTTCGTGCCTGCTTCTGGCACACATTTCACCCTATTCAATCTGCAGTTTATTGTTGTTTTTTTTTCGCGAAGCTGCAGTGCATGATTTGTTGCACTGGATGAAATCTGCAACATATAGGCATATAATAGCATGATGTGTACAACTGCTTTGACATACACATTATGCGATATGAAGTAACTAGCACGTTTCTGATAGTTTATCCTACTGAGCAATGCTGTTACCGAAGAGTATGCTGGGACGAGCAAACGGACTGAAAAATAGTGTACCACACCCTATCTTTCGCCCCCTGAATGTACTAACTCCCAGGCTTCTTCGGAGCACGCGATCTGAGCTAGTACACTCTATGAGTGTCCACTGGTGCACAAAAGCCAGTGGACATAATTCCACACACAAAAAGCAATCTGCTGATGCAGAAGTTGAACGCATGTCTGCAACAAAAAACAAACAACTTGCTCACTAACCGGTGGGACCGCTGGATTTCCCGCGTCATGGGGTCTGAAATTGGACGCCCAGCCTGGCGGTCAACATCACCCTGCATGCGGGCGAAAGCTGTCCGACCCACACACACCGAGCCCTCCATCAGGGGCCCTGGGTCTAGCTCTTTCTCATCACAGGCCTCATCTGCAATAGATATCAATAGCCATGGCCACTAGGGCAAGAGCCACTCCATTTCACAGACACTGCAGTGAATTGCATAGGTACAGTGCAGTCAACTAGGAGAAGAAATATGCAAGTGCACTTGGATCGCATATAACATAATACTGCATGACATGCCAAGGCACAGCTGCACCCTCTGCGCACCAGCCGTGCTCCACCTGGTGCTGCCTGCTCTTGTAGCTGGGGACATGGGTCCTGCATTCAACCACATTCCCTATCACAGCAGACTGCACTGTACAAAGAAAATATAGAAATGGTAAAACGGGACCTTTTCTACTCAAGGATGCAAAGTAGGCAGAGAAACCCGAGCTGGCAGAGGGTGAGAGAATAAGTCGAGTGAAGCACCCACCTATTACAATCGAGTAACCATAGTAGGAAGTCTGAAGGCCAATTACAACAAAAGCTATGGCGGTGTCACAATTTTATGATAGCATACCTAGAAATTAACGCTAAGACTAAAAACATTAATTCAAAACGCTTGTGCCAAAAATAACTTGTAAGATTCGAAGCCTTTATGTTGAAACTATAGGAAAGCTATTGTTGATTTGAAATTGCCTGAATGGGCCAGGTGCCTCTGGTAAATTTTGTGTGTGCAAAATGCCTGCAGCAATGCACAAACCTAATGCATTTAGCAGTTTAACTGCAAGAAACAGCATATTAAACCACAAAGGCAATTGTACGCATGTACAACGTGGATATGCAGACAATTTGTCCACACTGTGTTAAGGTGCAGACTTTGGCAAGTTGCTACATCATATTTCGGAAGGAAAAACAGCACAGAAACACGGGACGAGAAAAAACACGACCATTGTTATGGCTAGCCTGATTTCTTGAAGCATGCTGCCCAGCAAAGAGTTCTAGTATGCTTGCAACCTCAAGCAAATGAGTGGAAGATGTCGTGGGTGTCGCATCTTGCTAACAAGTCAGTGTTTACTCTCAACTGCACCACAAGTTTTCAGAAAGATGAAATACAAAAGGGGGGACTTTATACGTTTTTTCAATTGAATGTGTGAGCTTAGTTCTGAAGCAAACAGACCTAAGTGTGCCATCAAGCTGCACGGCAGTGGCCTGCTCACCTCCAAAGGGCTTGTCCACAATGCGGATGCCTCTTTCCGGCAGTAAGGGCTCTCCTCGAGGACCACCTACATCTTTGGGCAGCTGATGCTGCGCTTGAAGCTCCTCCAGGCTGGTGCGGGGGAAGTATAGCGGCAGCAGCTGCTCATATGTGCCCACCTCAGTGCCTTCCACGGCAAGGACGATCAAGTCAACAGTGTCCCCGTGTTTCTCAAGAAAGCGGCGAATTGTCCCTGTGGTACACGAGGTACGAAGCAACAAGACAAAAAAGAATTACAAAGCGTGACAAGGAAGGTTTATTTGGCAACATGCTTTGTCGGTTCTAACCCAAATCCAGGTGCTCAGCGCCAGCCACAGCACACAGCATACTTCTTTGTACTCAGACCCACTGGTTTTGCTGCCTAGTCGGTCATGTGAATTTGCCCCTATTTCATTCAAATTCCCAGCAATCCACTCCTTCCTACTACAACTTTCAGTTGAGTTGCCTAAATGCTGATTGACTTTAGTTTGGTTCATGGTTTACGGGGGTTTAATGTCCCAAAGCGACTCAGGCTATGAGGGACGCCGTAGTGAAGGGCTCCGGAAATTTCAATCACCTGGGGTTCTTTTACGTGCACTGACATCGCACAGCACACGGGCCTCTAGAATTTTGCCTCCATCGAAATTCGACTGCCGTGGTCGGGATCGAACCCGCGTCTTTCGGGACGGCAGCCGAGCGCCATAACCACTCAGCCACCGCGGCGGCTGATTGACTTTAGAGCCAAGGCAACACTATGCGTTATGAGGCATGCTGTAGCAGACGGCTCTGGATTATTTCACGCACTGAACCAGTTCTTTAACATGCAGCACAAAACCTCTGCTGATAAATAATTTCGCATTTTGCCTCCACCGTAATATGGCAGCTGCGGCATGGTTCAGACCTGTGCATAGTAGCCAAATTCTAAAGTCACTGAGCCGCCATGGCCAAGGCCAATTAGTTGCCTGCGTAAGAGCGGACTAACTGTACAAAAAGTGCCAGCTTTTCCTGAGCAGTTAATTAATGTTAATAGCATGCTGGGCAAAAAACAATGCATATATAAGGAATTCCTGTGTCGTTTTAGCTTATAGGCATGGAACAAATACCAAGAGTCAGGCATCCACTTTCACGTTAATACTGAGGAAGTTGATACTCAGCAATGTGCATCAGTTCTACAATAGCTGCCAAAATCATCCTGTTTAAACAATAACGAAGCAAGAAGCCTTGTGGCCAATAATGCCGTGACAAGCTGTTAGCCTTGATTACTTTAGGCAGCTGCATATTTTTATGGCCCAACTAGATAAGCATTTCATTTCATTTCATTTATTGAAGCCTTAAGGGCCCGTGGGCATTACATATTGTTTATTTTGTTTATGGCATTGTTTATTTTGCTCAACCACAGATACCACCAATCGTAGCACATTCTTTTGAGCTGTCTTCACTTATAATGGCATTAAAGTGCAACAATGGAGGTGTCCAGCCAGACCCAAGTATCAAGGTTTGATCATTTTGCAAAAGGTAACACTCTGTGCTGCCTTGTTCATACGTAAAGGCTCCTTCAAGACAAAATGCAACTAGGTTGAACATTCAATTGTTGATTGTTCCATAATTAAAAGCAGCAAGCACACTTTTACCTGTTTGCTAACTAGTTTTCTTCTAGGCATATAATATCCAAAAGTCATTTTAAACTTTAGCAGAGAAATAACCAAAAAATTTTTTTGTGCGAACTGGTTGTTCCCTTTAAGATTAGCATTACCTATACCTTAGTTATAAGGAAAAATGACAAAGTTTATGCTCCTAAAATAGTAAATGGCAAGAAAAAGACAAAAAAAAGACAGGGGTTTAAAGTACTTTTTGTATGCCAGGTACTATCTGTGCCACGTATACATATGAGAATATGTATTCAGTAATTCCTCCATACACTTAGGTGCTGAAAAGTATAAATTGATTTCTGAAACAAGCTACTACCATGACTCTTTATTCACATTCAGAATATTGATGACCATAGGTGTGCGCACTGGGGAATCACAAGTGCAGCCCCCCCCCTCAAATCATCGAAGAGTGGCACCAAGTCTGCCCTGTAAGTTTACTCTGTCCCATCACTGTTTATAGTGCAGTGTTATGGCCATGCAGGTTTGTAGACAATAATGGCGGCCGAGAACCCATGATGTTGCGTTCCATGAATTGTTTTCTTGCCGGCTCACTTAGAGACAATCTTTTTAGGTTATTTTTTGCCGTTAACAAGACATCTGTTATATTTTCAGTAGTTTAGAGGAAATGAAAGTTCCTTCAGAAGAGCATTGTTACATTGATGCCTCAGCGGTGCAGGGACTGCCTACCAATACCGATAATACACATGAAAATAAATACTACTGCACAATAATACTTTGTATATTTTGCACTTCCGTCAGATTGAAATAAATGTTTTATACCCATCCTCATCTCTGCACTCAGTTCTGACCGTAGGGGCCTTGGCGGGAGAGGGTTAATAGGGGAACGGGTGCTGCGGCTAAACTTTGCTCCCCCTAATGGAGATGCACACGCCTATGCTGATGACAAAGTTGATGGAATGAGCAAAAAAAAGGAAAGAAACCAACATTAACCTCCTAATACAAATAAACTCACGACACCACCTAAAACTTTCTTTTTTGGTACATGTAGAGGGCTTGCCACATTGTAAATGAGCACTGCAAACATTTATCGATAACTGAGTGCAGAGCTGATTTCCACCATAATAACTTCTACGCTTCTATGGGTTTAACGTCCCAAAGTGACTCAGGCTACGAGGAACGCCGTAGTGGAGGGCTCCAGATACTTTTGACCATCTGTGGTTCTTTAATGTGCACTGACGTCACACAGTACACAAGCCCCTAGCATTTAGCCTCCATCAAAATGCGACCTCTGCAACCGGGATAGAACCCGCCTCTTTCGGGTCAGCAGCCGAGCACTATAACCGCTGAGCCACCGCAGCAGCTCTGTCATAATAAATGTCTGAAAGTTGCAAAGACCACTTGTAGTAGAACACATACTTCTTTACAAACTTAAGTTGACTAAACCGTAGCATGTTGAAGTGCTTTTTTTCAATACAGGTGCACTCACTAAGAGCTATGTGAGCTCCTTCCGCTGGTGGATAAGACCGGCGCATGGAGTGGATTGGGCACAGCCCAAGGGTGCGAAGCCCATGCTCCGGGAGCATCTGCAGCACTCGCCAGTAGCTTGAGTGAAGGGCAGTCTCTGCTGCTGTGTGAAACTTGGTGTTGTACTTGGGCCCCACCGTGTGGATAACAAAACGTGCTGGGAGGTTGTAGCCCTTGCTCAGCTTGGCCTCTCCGGTGCGGCATGCTGCAGCAGAGATTAGCAATCCCTTCGATCACTTGCATGTATGCGGAAATGTACAGGTCTATGAAAATTATATTCGGTGTAATGCACACAACCATGCACTGCATGACTCTGCAATATATGTACAGACAACAGCAGGCTTGCCTACAGCAGTGAGCTGCGAAAGAAATAAAGCATAATTTTGGCGCAGCCATACACTTAAGGAAATGTTGCTAGTGCTATTGTCTTTGTACGACTATGTGGCTGCACTTGGGCGCCAGCAGTGTGGGTGAAACTTAGTATCTGCGTTAAAAATTCGTTTTCTTCGCTCCGCAAAGTGCCACAAAAGCACTCTAATGACAAGTGTGCTCAGTGCACGTACTTTGCACATATTCAGTGCATGAAGAATTCCAAATGACGAATAGTTCAAGTACACGCACTACAAGCATCTGTGAATCAAACTGAACTCTTAAGAATATAATTAAATGCAGCAGAAACTAGTTTTTTTTTTTGTTAGCTGATGCAGCCACGCTCTACGTAACGATAACGCTTATCTCCCGAAATGCGTCTAATTACACTAACTACATGAACCTGTCGAATTAATGGCAAGTTTAGGAGGAGGTATGCTCACATTGAATTTCGTTGAGCAAATCGCGCTTCATCTGCGACCCGGCTTTCGCCACGAGTCGCTGGCTGAGCGGGCTCTTGTCTGTGAGGTTCTCATTCGTAGAGTTGACAATGGCGTGGGAATTCAGACACGTCATATCGCCGACCCTGAATGCATGGAGAAACGTTCGGCACAGCTGTCAAAAGTGCGTGTATAAACAAACCGTGCAGACGCGGACTAGTGCACAGGCTTCACGCTACGGCGCTCGGTCAGCAAAGAAGCTTACCACAAGGCAATTTTTCGGTTAAGCTCTTCGTTGATGGGGAATGGCGTTTTCTGGTGGATGCCGTCGCCGCTGGGGCTTCGTCCGTCGTCTCCGAGCACAGGCTCGCGAGGCGCTATTTGGTGCCATCGTTTGAGAATCGCAATGTCCACAGTGTCCAACGGCGAGTCCAGCGGGTCCATTACAGAGCCGACTATGGCAGCAGAAAGAAACGAAAGAAACGAGCACAGAAAAGGGGGCGTTTTGCGGTGCCGACCAGAAAGAGCGACCAGACGTCTAGCTGACTGTATCACACACACGGCACAACGCAGCTGAGCGGTCACGCACGTGACATATTCGCAACTGGCCGCTGCTGTTGCTTCGCGAAGTTAACTGACACCGTGCACGAGACTGGTCGGTTGCGCATTTTTGGTGAGAGAACGCCGCGGCAGACACACGAAGTTATCGCGAAGGGCGCTGTGGAAGCTGATAGAGTAGCAATGGTAGCAACTTAGCAGCAGCCGAGCCGCAGCTAGCCAATCGCTCAGAATTGACGCCTCTTCCCATCCCTCGTTCCATGTTATCACGAAAGCGAAACCGTAACTACTACAATGATAGTGATGATGTTCTTTTGATTTTATTTAACAAATATTACTAATGCAATTTAAAATTAAAGACTGAGGATGAATTTTTATGATAAGTGAGAGCAGCGTTTAGAATTTTTTAAATACTTCACTGGGTAGACCACTACACTGTTATTTACAAAATCGAGCTTTTTTACACTGGTATTTATTACAGAAATTTTCCTTTAAAGCGCCTGTGTTCATTCGGTGCAAAATCATTGATTTTAACACAGAATAAAGCAAAAATAAATATACGCTGAAATAAAAAATAGCCAATCCAGCATCCAACAGCACCAGAGTGGTGCTGCGCTAATCAGGGACGCCAGGCTCCGCTTGCACGTCGTTTGTGTTCTCTTACGAATGACAATAACAGCCAGATAAGCAAGAAAGCGATGGACACCTGCGTGATTCAGGTTACAAATGTCGCGCCAACAGCCAGTGTGGAGCAAATGTCCACGTTATTTGGATTTCTGGGCAAGATCCTTGAGCTGAAGATGTACCCGTCGGACGAATTCTTGGTGCACCCCGTCGCCAAGGTATGCTACATCCGCTTCGAAGAGTCCTGGAGCGTTGGTGTAGCTCAGCATCTGACGAACACAGTCTTCGTGGACAGAGCTCTCATTGTTGTGCCCGTGGCCGATGGCAAACTTCCCGATGAAGGCAAAGCGATGGCGCTAACTGCCTCGGTGACGCCACCCGTAGAAGAACCGCGCGTCAGCACTGGCTTGATCAATCAACTTGCCATGGGAGCTGGCGGCATTCAGGTTATCACAACACAAGACCCAACTCTGGCCGCTCTGGGCTTGCCTCCGTACCCGCCTCTGCCGGCAACGATGGACCCCGCCAAAGTGGAAGAGATCCGGCGCACTGTCTACGTCGGCAACTTGGACTCGTCAGCTACCACCGAGCAGCTGCTCAAGTTCTTTAGTCAGATGGGCGAAGTGAAATACGTGCGCATGGCCGGCGGCGAGAGCCAGCCGACGCGGTTCGCCTTCGTCGAGTTTACGGAACAAAGCAGCGTGGGCCGCGCGCTGCAGTTCAATGGCATCGAGTTCTGCGGCCGCTCGCTAAAGATAAACCACTCCAACAATGCAATTGTCAAGCCGCAGGCAAAGAGCTCGGAGGCGGCGCACAAGGAAATCGAAGAGGCCATGCGGCGGGTGCGCGAAGCCCAGTCCCTCATCACAGCCGCCATCGAGCCCGAGATGGTCAAGCAGCCCACGGCCGGCTCCCCGCTGCAGCTTGGAGCGGCGGTGGTGACCAAGCGCAGAAGCCGCTCCAAGAGCCACTCGAGGCGCCGCAGCAGCCGCTCCAGGAGCCACAGCAGCCGCCGCCGCAGCCGGTCCAGCAGTCGCCGGCGCTCCTCCAGCCGACACCGGAGATACCACCGGCGCTCGCGGAGCAGGCACCGTTCGCCCCGGCGCCGGCGGCGCTCCTCCAGCAGCCGGCGGTCGTCCCGGTCCCGACGCCTCTCCAGGTCCAGGTCCCCCGGCAGGAAGCTGAGGCTCAAGGACCCCGACAGGCGTCGCGAGTCGCGGGAAAGGCGCCGCCGTAAACGGTCGCACACGCCTCGTAAATCCAGACGAGGGTCGTCGCCTTTGACGCCGCCGCGCCGAAGCGGAAAGAAGCGGCACAAGTCGCGCAGTCCGAAACGCTCCAAGGGCCGCAGATCTGCCAATGAGGACCCCAAGGCCCCCGTGGCCAGGGACTATGATGAAGAAGAGAAGGGCTACGAGCCTGCACGCGAGACCAGCCCAGCCAGCTCTCCCCCGTCAGGGGACATGGATCTCGCCAGTGATTGAACCAATAAAGAACATTCATTTTATTGCCCCACATCTCTGTCTACCTCTTCGCTATCGTTGTGACAGAAGAAGTAGCGTTTCACTGTCTGTTCCAGCTGCCACCAAGGGACCCTGGAGGTCAAGGCTATTAAGTGGACTCCCAGGAGGACGAACAAGGGCATCCATTTCCACTTCACCACGGGGAGGCCCTGCAAAAACAGTGCAGAGTTTGAGACATGCATGAGTACAGCAGTAGTGAATGGAAGGCAATGCCCACAACAGTGTTGAGCTAAACAACAGCACAGCATTGTCTCTGTGCATTGTGCTGCTACGCTTGCTATTCAAATTAATGCACCAATCTGCAAATTTGGATTGTATTGGGTTCTATGGCGCATAAGCAACTCAGGCTATCATGCGCCAAACTCTTGGTACAATTTATTTCAAGAACTGGGTGTCTTCAGCGAAAGTCCTTGTCCGGCCGGAAAAGGACGCCGAGGAGCACAACAAATCGAATGTAGACCTCAGCCTTCTTCTCAGGCCCGAGAAAATGGATGAGGTGTATCGCAAAATGCGTCGCAGCACAGGGTAAGAATTTTTAGAATTAATAGTTCTGGGATTTTATATTTTGCTTAAGATCGCCGCTTCTTTCAGAAAACTAAGAACAGATGAAGTTCTTAGGAGTGGATTATCTCCTAAATGTAAATTGGGGTGGAAGGGAATGCGTTCATTGTAAAATACAGTAAAATATTTTTTCCTTAGCCGTTCGAGTTGTGTGCACGAGAATAAGATGTGATTTACTGTGAGCTCATCTCCACATTTCTCACATAAGGGTTTGTCTTGTTTTGTCAGCAGAAAGTTGTGTTAGGTGTGTGTGTCCGATGCACAGGTGGCATAAAATTACCTCTATAAAAGGTTCCTGATGCCTGCATCATCTCCATTCTCCCAGAATAGGTTTTACTAAATGTAGTTTGTTATTTTCTTCACTATTCCATGTAGACTGCCATTTTTCTTTAAGTTCATTTTTTACTAACTTTATGCAATCAGCATAGGGTATATTTACAGTCCTGACTTCCTTATGGCGAGCTTGAGCAGTGCACGCGTCAGCTCTCTCGTTGCCACTAATTTCAAGATGGCTTGGTATCCAAGAGAGCTTAATTTCATGTCCTTGTGTTTCAGCAGCTATTATGTTATGTACTATATTTCCTATTAAAGGCTCTTTTACATTTATGGCGTTCAGCGCTGTGATTGCACTCAGCGAGTCCGTGTAGATAATGCTGTTTTGAATGTTCTTTTTGACTATTTTTGATACAGCCACCGAAATGGCATAACATTCAGCTGAGAAAATTGACGCGCACTGAGGCAACCTAACTTTTCCCATTCATCTTGCACTACAGCACTTCAACGTAAAGTGCTGTTTTAGACCCGTCTGTATAAAATGCGGTGTATTCTTTGTACTTTCATGTGTTCTAGACAGAACTACAGGGCAATTTTTATTTTTAACCTTTAAAGCATAAAAAAATAAAATGCTACTCATGGTCAAGCGAATGCTGCCTTCTCTGTGTGAGTGTATTGGGCTCGGTGGACACAAAGCAACAGCAGTCGATATTATGCAACTAATTACAATAGGAGCTCATTAATTCGACCCCTGTTCATTTAGAAATTCGGATATTTTGAACTGCAAATTAAGCAATCATTGCCCAGTCTTTCACCGAATAAATTTGCTGTGACGCAAGCAGTTCTTGACAGCTTTTTCCAAGGTGATTCGATAATTTGAACTTTCAGATAATTCAAACATATTTTTCGGCCCCTTAAAGTTCAATTTAATGAGCTTTTACTGTATTCACCAAAACCAGCTAATTATCTTATGAATTATCCACTTTATGCTGCAGGTTGCAATCACAATCTTTAAGATTGTATTAATTCGAAACTAATTAAATATACAGAGCTTGCAATAGGTCTCGAGATATTCAACAAATTCCTTAATTTTTTGGCATCTCATTCCGAAATTAAGCAACTGATGTCATAGTGCCAGCATATCCATAGCCACTGAGATGCTACTGGATTCTTTTTTTAGAGTGCATACTTGGGCTGACACATAGTAGCAGTCTAAATGACTTGTTGTACACTCTCCAGGTGTTGCTGTATTATTGCTCATGAGACAAAGAGACCAACTGATTATTTCAAGCACCGAAGGATTTGAACATGCTGATGCAACAGATGAAGTGTGCTAGGTATGTGCTCAATAAATCGTGGTCAAATATAGTGGTACTCTATGCTTTGCAGGACTCCGCAATTTCAAGAGACGCTTGCGGGTGTCTTTCACTGGAGGCACAACCTCCGCTGGTCAGGTCCTTTGACATAGCCCATCTTGTTGCTGTTCAGATCGAACATCAGTGTTGACACATAGCATGCAAAGCCATTGAAGCTGGGACCAAAGACTCGCAAGAGAATGCAGAACAATATGAAAATAAATAGTGCTACTGTAAAATTAAGGGGAGCACTTTGCTGACCTAAAGTACATTGAGGCAAAAGCCTTTTGCGCATTGTTGCTGCTTGTGTCACTGGTGTTGTTAAGATGTTGATTAAGTAGACAAATGTTAGTGAATCTTAAATGCTGGAGACACTGGAGGGCATTTGGGAGGTATCCGTCTGATTCGACGCCTTTCCACAAGCACTCTCCAGCGTCCTTATGCTGGACAAAAATTATTGTGGGACTGTAAAAAGAATGAAAAAGGAAGTGTCCCAGCCCGTGGACATATATTAGCGTGGGCAGAGAAAAAAGAAAGAAAAATAATGTTGCGCAGCCCGAGCCTGTGGACAGAAGTTAGAGTGGGCTTTACAAAATAATTAAGAATATTAATGGCCAGCCCGCACCAGCAGTGTGCGACAATGGCTAAGGAGGACCACATATGCGTTGGCAGGAAGTAGCCTAGCCGTTAGCACGCTCGGCTGCGGAACGGAACGATGGTGGTTCGAATCCCGCCGTGCACAAGGATTTTTTTTTTTTATCAACACAACCGCTGATGACGTCATCGGTGTGACATGACCTGAGGCCGGACAAGGTCATAGCCGAAAGTATGAGCCGTTAAAGGCTTTCGCCTTAATATAAAGCTCTCCCACACAGGTCTTCAAAAGGACTTCAATACAGCCTCACATGTCCCCAAAGGTAAGCTGAAGCAACACCAGCAGTGAAGTAGAAATCAGCACCAAGGCGACAGCATGGCGGTGAGCAATTTACTGCTGTCATAGGCCACTATTTCATCTTAGAATGAAATTCTGGGCAAAGGATCTTCCTTCAGTGCCTTTAGTCGACAAATGTTCTTGAGAAAATAGGTTTTAGGATCCCTGCAGTGCCATTTCAGCGTTTTTGCTAAAGCTAGTTAAGGAAATACACAGACGACCCACCGGGTGTAGCCCATCGCAGCAGGGAGCCATCGTGGGCACAAAACAGCAGGCTGCCCTCGGGATGGAAGACCATATCAGCAAGGGCACCCTGTGTGGGTGCCGCCAGGGTAACAGTGGCAAGGCGTGTCTGGCGCAAGTCCCAGAGGGAAAGCTGTCCACTGGCTGCACCGCAGGCCACCAGGTGTCCCTGGGTCTGGTGCTGTGCCAGGCATGTCACCTGTTGGCCAGTCCTGCATGCACAACACCATCATTCAGCAAAACCCAACAAATTGGAAAAATTAGTGCAGTTTCACAGTTCAATAGCATGCAAAGCATATGTAACGGCATTTCCACGTTGGCCAACCTGAACAAGCCATTAATTCAACCACCAGGGAGGCTGCACTTGCAAGCTTTGTCTCCTGCTCATGTGTTCATGAGGCCGCTCGCTGAGTGTGAGATGTTAAAAAGGCACCAAGGATCATTCTGAAACTCACCCATTTGTGCTCAGAATGTGCAAATTTGAGTTCAAGTGTTCAGGATATTATTGTGAGAGGCTCGCCCAATGTTCTTTTCTTGATAAGTTCAAGGTTTGTAAACAACAATACCTATGTTTTATACAAGTTTAAAAGGATTTTTTTTAATGAGGAAGGTGCCTTACATAGGGACATTTTTATTTCTCACCTTCTTATGGTCTTATGGCTGCTTATGGTGATGTTGCACTATATATGATATCACCTGAATAATTGAAAGGGATGTCTCAAGTGATAATCATTGTGACAGAAGTCATCTGTTCCACTTAACCGGATCATGGCTGCTGGTGGTTAAGCCGATGCACTATAGCCAACATGACACGAATGCTATTGAATTCCTTATCAGGCCACATGCATGGACATTACAGAATCAGGGTATAGAAGAGCCATATATCAGAATACTGAAAGATATCTGTGGCAGGTCCAATGCCACAAGAATCCCCCATAAAGAAAGTAACAAAATCCCAATAATGAAGGGTGTCAGGCAGGGAGACGCAACCTCTCCAATACTATTAACCCTTTTTTGCAGGAAGTATTCAGAGACCCGGATTTGAAACGGTTGGGGATAAGAGGTAATGGAGAAAACCTTAGCAACCTGTGATTCGCTGATGACAATGCCTTGCCACTTTAAGTAACTCGGAGGATGAATTGCAAAGCATGATAAATGACTTAGGCACGCAAAGCAGAATAGTAGGTCTAAAAAATAATACGCTGAAAACTGAAGTAGTTCAACAGTCTCAGAAGGGAACAGCAGCTAACAACAGGTGGCAGGCACTGAAAGTGGTAAGGGAATGCATCTACTTAGGGCAGGTGCTGACCGCACATCCGGACCACAAAAGTGAAAGCATCAGAAGAATAACAAGGGAATGGAGCGCATAATGAAGGTACTCAGATCATGAATGGCAGTTTACCAGTATTCCTCAAGAGAAAAGTATATAACAGCTGTATCTTACCAGTACTCACCTATGAGGGAGAAATGTGGAGGCGAAAGAAAAGGGTTCAACTTAACCATTGCGAGGCACCTCCTCAGTCCCTGTGTCCCTGATCGGGGACACTGCTTTGAGCGCGAGCACTCATCTAGCAAACGCGTGTTTCAACTTCGAATTCACATTTCCCGCTTCCCGAGCTCCCACTTTCTCTATCCTCCATGAGATGGCGCTACTGGTCCAGCGAGCACAAAAAAAAGACACGTTCCAAAATGGCATCCCCCAGCAAAGGCATGTGCTGTCGTCCTCGACGTGAGTACTTTTTTTTTTATGACATTTTACTCACTGCTTCCTTAATTTGAGAATATCCCAGCAGTTTTGAAAGGTGTTCGCACAATTTGAGTAAAGTTTAGTCTGCCTACTTCGCTGCTGCGTCTCGTTAGGTGCTGCTTAACTTCGATGTCCCCGAACGGGGACTGTGGGTCTTAATGGTTGTTCCTTTGTGGCTTTCAGTGAGGTACTTGACTGACGATGAGATTCAGGCTCTTCTTCAAGAAAGTGACGCTGATCTACCAGATTCAGAGGACATCGAAAGTTTTGACACCGTCGACGACCCGGACGAAGATAGCGACACAGAGTCAGAAATTGAAAACAGCCCTGCCGGCACAAATGACCAGCGACAAAAAGGACAGACTGCATTCAGAATGTAAGTATTTTCTTGTATTCTGACGCCCAGAGAGCTACGCTAAAGCACTTTGAAGGCATTAATTAGTTTTTGCGCTAAATGTGCCTCCTTTTCTTTTGCATCAGGTTTCCTTCTGTGACGATAGAAGAAAAGGAAGTGCTGATGAATCAGGAATGCGACGACGTAAACACACCATTGAAGTATTTTTTTAAATACTTTCCCGAAGATTTCTGGGAAGAATGAGCATTCCAGACCAACCTGTACTCTGTTCAGGCTGGAGGGAGGTCTGTGCAAACAGATTCGAAAGAACTGTAGATATTTGTGGGCATCCACATTGCGATGGGGATCCTGAAGCTTCCAAGGGTTCGACCCTACTGGCCAGAAGGAAGCTGCCAAAGATGGTGTAAGGATCAGAAAAAAAAAGTCAAAGTGCAGCAACCTGACGCGGTAGCGAAGTACAATAAATACATGGGTGGAGTGGAGCTGATCGACCGTTTCGTCTCGTGCTATCGTATCTCTATGCGAACGAAAAAATGGACGGTCCGCGTGTTCGCGCAGTTTCTGGACATGGCCTGCTGCAACGGATGGATCGAGTACAAAAGAGGTTGTGAGCAAAGTCAGATCACAAAGCAGCAAACGCTCGACCTGCTGGAATTCAAAATGAACATTGCTGTCGCCTTAATTCAAGTGGAAACGCGGCGAACGAAAAGGTCAAGAGATCACGCAGCCGAAAGTGACGATGAAGAGGCGCAACCAATTCCACCACAGAGAGGCAAGACCATTCCGCTACCTTCGGATGACGTCAGATATAACAGAACTGGACACTTTCCGGAGCAACAAAAGCTGGGATCGCACAACAGATGCCGAAATACAGGCTGCAGCGGTAAATCGAGAGTAAAATGCATGAAATGTGGCATATTTCTCTGCTTGCAATACTGCAACTGCTTTCTGAACTTCCAAACCCGTTGAGACCCACAGTCCCCGATCGGGTACAACCAAATTTCAGCACTCCTCTTCGTTTTTTTTAGACTTGTTTTTTTCCTATGCTCATTTGAGTCTAGAAGTGCCAAATAAACAAGTTTGAAACAGATTGCACGAAAACTTCTTTCTTGGGACTGAAGAGGGTACCGTAAAAACCGGACTATAGGTCGGACCGGAATATAGGTCGACCCCCTAACTAACCAATTCTAAAAATGAAAAAGATCTTTTTCAATGGGAAAAGTACCGAAAGACATCCTTACTTTGAAACAAATGCGACTCGAGAGGTTGCACAATGGTGACAGTATTTAATTTCATTTAAATGCTGCTTGTATGTACACCCGGCAAATTTTTTAACTATCGTGCACCAATCGGCCCGCGTGTTTGTTTCTGGCATAGGCAAGTACAGCACCATAGAGCAAAGCCTTCCTCTTCATGAATCGCCGCAACCAGGATGGCGAGCCTTTGAATTGCGCCCTCGTGAGTCTAGAGGCACGCGCGATCTCTGCCGCTTTCACGCGGATGCATTCGGCAGTCACAGGCAGCGATCTTGCTCGCAGCGCAACGTTTCCTTCCTATTCTCGATACACTACAATCTGCCCACAAAATGTTTTCTGGTTGCTGCAAGTTGTAATACGCAGCTTCTGCCTCCGCCAGTACTGAATGCTCTTTTCGGATACTCCAAATTCGCGCTGTGCAGCCAGGTTCCCGTGAGCTTCCTCGTACTTAATCAAGTTTTTCTTGAAGGCGACGGTAAATTGCCGTTAGCTTCCGCTTTGCATCTACTGAAACGCAAAATGGCGGCACTGCTGCTGATGGCGATGGTGATGGAGGCTGTTGACTTCAGCCACCCATTGTTGCAAGACTTCCGTATTTTTTCCGCCAATGACCGGTATATAAGACGGGGGTCGGCTTTTCACCATGGTTTTTTGAAAAAAAGTTCGACCTATATTCCGGTTTTTACGGTATATACATTGAGCTTCACATGCATACAGATGGCAAAAATGGACTGAGAATGACTAGAAATTTAGTGCTGTTAATATCAAATCATATCAATCATAGAGTTTAAAGGAAAATGTGGTACACGTGTACCACTGTACTTTCGACGTAGTATAACAAAATTGCATTAGAACTGAAAGGTGCTTCAAAAACTGTTATGACCAGTTCACTGGTGGAATGGCTTAAAGCATTAGACACACAACAAATTATGGCATCTAGCTTTGGCACAAGAAGTTTACGTGGATCTGCTTTTGTACGGTTGAGCACCACCTATATCGTCTTGGTGCTGCGAATCACCGAGGTTGCACGTCCTTAATGCATTCATTCACAGACTGATAGGCGGATATGTCTGATGGAATGAATGCTTCAGAGTGGTCGGAAGCACTCGTTAAATTCATCTACAAATGAACAGACTTTTTTAAGCCTATCACTGCCCTCCTAGCTTAACGATGATGCACTGTCGTTTCTATAGAGAGCACCACTCAAGGCTAGCACACACATACCTTTTTTCTTTTCGAAGGATTTTTTTCACTGTAATGAACCCTTGCACTTCAAAGCAGGAGTGGTACAGCAATGTTGCCTGCTGTTCATCTCACTTTCATCTGCAAGTGCCCACTCTGAAATAAATTCCCCATCACTTGTACGTTCTCCGTCATTTTCCCTCAGCTCTGGGTGGTCAGGTAAATCAAACAAGGTGTCCATACCTCTTCTTGTGTAAGGTACCACCCTGAAAAGTATGCTCGAAACCTCCACATCTATTTGCACACACTGCATTGCAAAGGCTGACACCTTAAGTGAACTGCTTATAGACAGCACTGTCAGGCAAAAACTAACCCGATAAAAGTTCTATCAAACACTATGCCCTCAAAGCCCTATTAAACTATTCTATAACTGGAATTGAATCATTAAGGACTGCTTTTAGGCACTCACCAGGCATCAGGCATTCATCTACTCTTGCAGTTTTATTTGGCCAAAATTGTGCTGAGTCAAAATCTATATATATATATGCTTGCAAACACACAAAGTGCGCCACTTTGCCACCCTTTAGCATTCACCGCGAGCACTCCGGACCTTGGCTTCATCACACACCATACTGTCACCGCCATTATCAGTTCTTCCTCCATGGGACTTTGTGCAGCTGAGCGACAACAAACCTACCGAACTACGTCGCCCAAGCTCACCTTATGCGGCATCGTCCCTTCGCGAGCGAATCGCGGAACAAGGTAGTCACCTACCCCGCGGCTCAATTATTATATATGTTGATGCCAGTATCCAGAGCTGTGAAACAACGACTGCAGTTTACTATCCCTGCAAGAAGGCCAGGTTTCGATTCACGGAACCCCCTTCTTCATTCTGTGCTGAGCTGGTTGCTATACAAGACGCGCTTCGCTCTGTAGTTGCAGTTACCTTGCTCCCTACAGCCCACATTATCATCCCCACTGACGCCCTTCAAGCAACACTTCTACTCCGATGCGTCAGCCGCAGCCCGGAAATCTGCCAGAATTTACATCGCCTGGCGAGTAGCATCCCGCAAGCCATTCGAATTGAGTGGGTCCCACGTGACCTGCTCAATTCACAAAGCTCTGCAGATTCTGCAACCTGCTTGCCAACACTACCCACATCAATGCCTCAATTCCTCAGTATGGATGATGCTACCCTCCTTCTCACAAGAAAGGAACACCTCCGACGCCGCACACGTGCTCTCGTCCCTCCGTGTCCGATAGCCCTCCCCTGCGGTCTTACCCGCAGCGGGTCTCCAGCCAGACAATCCGTCCTCATATATTGCTTGGACGCAGGGGACGCATCACCGCTCCCTCCTCGACTTCATTAGATCGGCCCACCTTTTCTCCTTCATTTCACACCCAACCACTCTTTTCTTTTCTTTCTATTTTCTTCCCAACTCCCCTTAAACCCAGAGGCAATAAACAACTCTATTAAAAAAAAAAAAAAAGCAAGAAAATGGTACATATGTGTACCATATGTTTGTCATGCATCAATTCAGAAGACCAACTGGTCACAGCAAGTTGACAATGACAAGCTGAAATACCACATCCCCCTGCACTGACACGTTTTTCTTTCTCAACTTTTTTTGTGATTACACAAACAAATGGCTGCAACGTAGGGTCCTTTGCGAGACTGGTGCCCCTACAAGAGCTTGCAGCTTACCAGGCAAGGTCTTGCGCTGGCCGTTTGTCAGGAGATGCCAAGTCCCAGAGCTGCAGGTGCCCAGCCAGGTTTCCCACAATCACATGCTCCTGCCGCACATAGGACAGGCACGTTGGGCACCCGCTGTTGGCACCATCTACAGAGCAACAAGGTCAGCAAACGATGAGCCATGGGCAGTGAACAAGTCAACATGCTATAGAAAGCAATCAAGGCAATTTCACACATTTAGACAGTCAGATTTACAATTCTCAAGGATGAGTCAGATGTATGCGTGATTACAGGCACATTGCACCTGTTAACGGTAGTTTATGTAACAAAAACTCAGCCAAAATAGCAGTTACCAGTTGGAATGACTATTCTCGTGATGTTTTGAACTGGAGATATTCTTTGCCAAAAACAAGTCCCAGACGTCGCGCTAGGCCATCTCCAATTTGCTTAAAAAAATTAATGGAAACTTATTGCAAAGTGTGTAATAAGTCTAAAACATTTTTGACGAAAAAAATTTATTGCTACGGTGAGCTCAGTTTGAACATTTCGAAGTGGCCTGAAACCAGGCACCGCCCAATAATCGATAAAAGATCCAAAGTTCTAGAAAACACTCCACAAATTTGTTAATGATATTTGCAGAGATTCTGGCTTTTGATATGATTCAGATCATGTATTTTCGGACGGTATATTTTTTTGCAATTCAAATAAAGTAAAAATTATAATATTTTTGTTTTTTACAGCTACAGCTTAAATTATTTATTTCACTTCAACTTATTCAGTTTTATCAGCTGTAACATTTTTCTATTGGTAATAGACATTAGGGAAGCAAGACAGCCATTTCTTAATTTCGAGATGAACTTGATGGTTTTTTTATATGTCAAAATACTATAATTTGTATATTTTATTTAAATTCTAAAAATTATTTATACCATCCAAAAATACATAATCTGAATCATATCGAAAGCCAGGTACTGTGCAAATGTCATTAAAAAATTTGTGGAGTTTTCTAAAAATCAGAATTTTTTATTGATTATTCAGCAGTGCCTGGTTTCACACCTTTTCGAAATGTTCAAACTGAGCTAACCTCATGAATATATTTTTTCCAGCAAAAATGATTTAGGCTTAGATTACACACCTTGCGAAAGGTTCCATGAATTTTTTCGAACAAATCAGAAATGGTTGAGTGCATTGCACCGTCTGGGAAGTTTGCCATGGAATGACCGACCAAACTTTGGTGTGGAATGGCAACATAGTAGAATGCAAGAACATTCGAGATACCAATTGTTGCTACTTTGGTGTTTCTGTGTCATTTTTTATGCGTTTCGGGGTTGCTCCTGAGACACTTCTCAAAGCTCAACTGTTCCACTGAAATCACACAGCCGAATCAGCAGATGAGATTGGCTTAGCTTCACTGGCCAAAGCCAAGAATGAACGGGATTTTCCTGCCATTTTTTCTTGCTTCTCTTTCTTTCTTCTGTGCCCACGTTGTGATGACATCACATCGACATGGGACCTCTCAATCCAGTGAGCTGGTTGCCAACTGCCACGGTGAGCAGGTTGTAATGACACCACAAGGTCGTGGCCAATCAGCAAGTTTCGTAACACATTGCAATCATTTTTGCGTAAGGTGGACTCTACAGTTATCATTAGAAAGATCAAATAAGTGCAGTGTTAAAATCGTGAAAATATCTTTCTACACTAGCAGATGATACCTGTTTCTCCAGGGCTACTACAGGTTCGACCAATGCAACTTAAGACACTTAAGACAACTTTGTGAAAGACATTGAGGAATTGAGCAGAATAAGCTGAATATCATGGGAACACGGAAGACTGCACTGTTTCAGAGAAATGTTAGCAGCATAATCATTTTTAGATGTAATGAAAAATAAAAGTACGGAACAGACTTGAGACAAAGTTCAGTTGTAGGGGGAAGTAAAAAGGAGAATAGCGCAAAGTTTGCCTCAACAGCTGAAGCCTTAGACATGACATGGATATTTCATTCCATAATAAGCAAACACTACCGAAATGTACTTCCACCTGGAGCATACACAGACAATGCTGATACTGATACAGAGAGTGAAGTCACAACTTTTACCTGCGGTGACATGACTAGGGGATTTTTTTTTTTGTCTTTTGTAGAGCTGTCTTAGAGATGCCAATGATGTCTTTGCAGAGATGTCTCTTTTATCGCGTTCTCGGGCTATTCGATAAGAATTCATCATTCATCACTCAGGGGTTGAAGCATTGTGAGCATGCGTAGGTGAAAAGCCAAGAATATTGCCACACTGCTCACATTCTGCGAGCGCCGCCATGCGGCTGAGAGGCATGTCTGGGCTCGTGTGGGAGCGAGGAAGACGATGTTCCCGCTCGGAAGCGCGCTACTGGTCTTCTTGGCCATCTGGTTAAAAGCAACTTTTGTGTCGCCCTACGTTTGTCGGTGACATTTTGGTGGAGGTGCTGGGTTTCATCCCATGTACGCTGACCCCGACGATATCCTTCACGCTTCTCCCCGACGCGCGGACGCCGCACCTGTCCACAAAGCGAGCCGTCGCCTGCGAGGCCTGCAGCCCGAGTTTGAGCCACTAACAAGGCCTGTGCGAGCTATGACTTCCACCACTGGCAGCCAGACAGGTCAGTACCCCGGCAGTGCCCCGCCGGTAGTTCTTCTCGCACCTCGGTCGCCACCATTCTTTCACGGCGACCGGTTTGAGGATGTAGAAGATTGGTTGGCCAGTTCTGACCGTGTAGCCGCATTCAATTAATGGGACGACGCGCTGAAGCTGATGAATGTGTATTCCGCACTGCAAGACTCAGCAAAAAAAATGGTTTGAGAACCACAAGGTGTCCTTCACCAACTGGGCAACGTTTCACCGTGAGTTGCTCACGACATTCACTTAGAGAGAGCGAAAGGAAAATGCCGAAATTGCTCTTCGCTCCAGGTCACAGCAGTCCAACGAGAGCGTGGCCATGTTTATGGAGGACATGACCCGCCTCTTTAATCAAGCTGACCCTGCCATGCCCGAGGCTACGAAGGTGCGCCACCTCATACGGGACCCTCCAAGAACCGTTGCTGACTTCACCAAAGAAGCCACGGGCATGGAACGTTCCTTGCAGGAACGCAGTGCGCAGTACGGTCGTCAGGGAAGTGTTGCGGCCACCAACTATTGTGCGTCACTGCCAGTCGCCGGAGACGAGGCGCTTCGGGAGCTTGTGTGGAGTGTGTTTCGCAAAGAACTGCGCAACCTCCGCTTAGATGCTCTACCTGCCAGTGTTGCAGCTGTAACCGATGCCGTCCGTGACAGAATTCGGCAAGCGGTCCAGCCACCACCGGCACCACAGCCGGAGCCGTACATCGTGAGCTACAGCAAACCCATACGGACACCGCTGCTGGAGCCGTACACCATGAGCTACAGTGAAGCCCTAAGGAGACCTGCGCCAGTGCCACATGCATTCCGCACTGCTGCCGAACCAACGCAAGGGTACCGTCCCCCCGTCAAGCTACGTGACCCGTGCCCTGTTTGAAAAGTGGACATGTGGTGCACACCTAACAACCGGCCACTATGCTACCACTGCGGGGAGCCCGGTCATGTCCTCCGCAACTGCCCGTACAAGCGGATGGGATTAAGAGGATTTTCACCGAGCGCACCTCGACCGCGCTATGGTGAGAGACCGCGAGACATTGAACAGTACCTGGCCGATCATGTGCTGCCCTCAACGCCTCCACAATGTTAGTCTAGATCGCCGTCTCCAAGACGGGTTTCTTCACCCAGTCATGCATCATCCTCTGGCTAATTCAGAGGCACGTCCCTCCGCCGGGAACACTGAAGACGGCGTCCTCCGGGTAGGACTGCCGCTGCCACAGAGAGTGAACAGCCTCCATCCGACGACTTTATACGACGACCCGAACGCCGACGACCCCACCCGCTGACCTCAACGACGATCCCATCGCCGACCGCGTCGACAACCTCAGCAACCCCATCGATGACGGCACCAAAGACCTGAACGCCGACGACCCCACTTGACGACCTCAACGACGATCTCACCGGCGACCTCAAAGACGATCCTACCGCCGACCGCGTCGACGACCTCAGCGATGACCCCATCGATGACGGCACCAAAGACCTCACAGACGAGTTGTCAAATTGTTTCCGCCGCCAAAATTCTTGTTGTTGCCGATGGCTATGACGTGTCGGCCCTCGTGGATACCGGAGCCGACTTTTCTGTCATGAGCAGCCACCTAGCAGCGACCGTCAGAAAGGTTCTAACACCTTGGCATGGGCCGCAGATACGCACAGCTGATTGCCATATGCTGACGCCGGTTGGCGTCTGCACCTGCCGTATAAAGATCTGCGGTGCAACTTTCATTGGCTCCTTCACAGTGCTACGAGAGTGCTGCAAAGAACTGATTCTCGGTGTGGACTTCCTTAAAGAGTATGGGGCGGCCATCAACCTGCATGAGCAATTGGTATCGTTTTCGACACAGCGGGCCGTTGATACCGACCCCAAGACGCACAGAGCACCATTACGCATCTCTGATGACCACACAACGATACCGCCGAGAGCAAGCAAGTTTGTCACAGTCCAGTGTGATACCAGCTCCGGTACTCGGGGCATTGCTGAAGCGAATATGTCGCTGCTACTGTCTCGGCAAGTTTGCGTTGCTCGCGCCCTTGTCGACCTTGTTCACGCGCGTACCACGCTCTTAGTGACCAACTTTAGTTGTGAACCCCACATTTGACGAAAAACACGGTAATTGCCCATTTTGAAGAACTTGGCGAGCATGCCGGCCAATGTGCCTTATCAACAATGGCCCCCGAAATAGCTGAACAGGACACTGCAACAGCCATTAGGACCGACGTGAACCCTGACCTTCTGACCAATCAGAAACGCCGCGTGGAAAGCCTTATTGACTCTTTCCGCGACTGTTTTGCATCAACATCCAAGGTTCGCCAGACGCCAATAACTAAACACCGTATTATCGTCGACAGTGACCAGAGACCGCTATGTCAGCGTCCTTATCGTGTTTCGTCGAAGGAGCGCGATGCTATCCGCCGCCAAGTTGCCGAAATGCTCCACGACGACGTCATACAACCATCGACGAGCCCCTGGGCGTCACCTGTTGTTCTCGTCGCAAAGAAGGATGGCAGCCTACCGTTCTGTGCAGATTACCGACGCCTCAACACCGTTACCAAAAAGGATGTATATCCACTGCCGCGCATTGATGACTCATTAGACCGCGTCCGCCATGCTACCTACTTTTCGTCACTCGACCTGCGTAGTGGTTACTGGCAAATCTAGATCGACGAACGTGACCGAGAAAAGACCGCCTTCGTTACTCCTGATGGATTGTACGAATTTAAGGTGCTTCCTTTCAGCTTGTGTTCAGCCCCTGCAACGTTTCAACGTATGATGGACACCGTACTAACTGACCTGAAGTGGCAGTCCTGCCTTGTGTATCTCGACGACGTTGTGATTTTCTCCGACATGTTCGAGGAAGCACCTGAAACGTTTGCGCACTGTTTTCGAGGGAATTCGTTCCACGGGTCTGTCTTTCAAGCCTGAAAAGTGCCACTTCGCATTTAGGGAGCTCAAGTTTCTTGGCCATATTGTGAGCGCTCAAGGCGTTAGCCCTGACCCAGAAAAGATGGCCGCTGTTGCTGCATTTTCTCAGCCAACAAAAAAACGAAGCTTGCGGCGTTTTCTGGGGCTTTGCGCCTATTATCGGAGGTTCGTTCAAAACTTCTCCGAGCTCACAGAGCCGCTGACTCGCCTGACAAAAGACTCCGAGCCCTTCTTCTGGAGCCAAGGTCAGGAAAAAGCTTTCACAGAACTTAAGGCCTGCCTCCAATCTATGCCTATCCTTGGCCACTTCGACGAGGAAGCCGACACAGAACTGCACACAGATACCAGCAATATTGGCCTCGGTGCGGTGATTGTGCAGTAGCAAGACGGTGTGGAACACATGATCGCATACGCAAGTCGCACTTTGTCCCGTTCCGAAGTGAATTATTCCACCACAGAAAAGGAGTGTCTCGCTGTTGTGTGCGCAATCACAAAATTCCGTCCGTACCTGTACGGTCGCCCGTTTCGAGTCGTCAGCGATCATCACTCCTTGTGTTGGCTTGCGAACTTGAAAGAACCATCGGGGCGACTAGTACGGTGGAGCCTTCGGTTGCAAGAGTTCGACGTCACCATCGCGCATAAGTCGGGTCAGCAACATAGCGATGCAGGCTGTCTCTCCCGAGCTCCTCTTCCGTGCCCACCAGATGAGGCCGACCACGATTCTGCTTTCCTCGGCGCTGTCACCACGTCCGACCTTGCCCACCACCAGAGGGCCGACTGCGAACTGCTGCCTCTAATTGATTACCTCGAAGGAATCACTCCGTCTCCGCCCAGACTTTTCCCGCGCGGACTTTCGTTGTTTTGCTTAATAGACGGAGTCCTCTACAAGAAAAACTACGGCCCGACCGAAACTGCATATCTCCTCGTTGTCCCAACTGCGCTTCGTCAGGAAGTTCTCGCTGCATGCCACGCCAACCTTTCTTCTGGCCACTTCGGTTTTTCCAGAACATTGGGATGCGTCCGCCACAAGTACTACTGGCCTCGGCTTGCTGCGGTCGTCCAACGCTATGTTAGAGCCTGTCGTGAGTGTCAATGACGGAAGATACCGCCGAAAAAACCGGCCGGCCTTCTGAAGCCAATCGATCCACCGCGAATCCCATTTCAGCAAGTCGGCATGGACTTACTGGGCCCATTACCAGTGTCCTCCATGGGTAACCAGTATATTGTTGTTGCCACGGACTACCTCAGCCACTGCTGTGAAACCAAGGCTCTTCCCCGTGGCACCGCGGCTGAAATTGCACCGTTCTTTGTTCACCACATTGTCTTCGCCACGACGCCCCCACGGTTGTATTAACTGACGGGGAACCGCATTTACGTCGGCTCTTACACATGAGGTTCTGCGTCTCAGTGGCACCAGTCATAGAAAAACGACTGCTTACCATCCCCAAAAGAATGGACTGACTGAGAAGCAGAACGAGACCACTGCAGATATGATGTCTATGTATGTCGACACTGACCATCGCAACTGGGATGAAATACTCCCTTACATCTCGTCTGCGTATAACACCGCCTTCCATGAAACGATGCGCTTCACTCCCTTCTGTTTGGTGAATGGCCGGGATGCCCTGACCATGCTGGACGCCATGTTGCTCCCGGATTGTGCCCCCTCGTCTGTCACAGGCGCTGATCAATTTGTTCGTGATGCAGAAGCTGCTCACCACCTTGCTAGACAACGAATTCGCCACCAGCAGACAACTGACGCCCGGCGTTACAACCTCCGCTGCAGGGAGGTGATTTACAAACCCGGCGAGCTCGTGTGAGTATGGAGCCCTATACGTTTGCACGGGCGCTCTGAAAAGCTTCTGTGCCGCTACTTCAGCCCCTACGAGGTGCTATGTCAACTCAGCGATGTGAACTATGAAGTGTTCCCGCAAGGAGTTGTCCGCTCTTCTCGACCGCCCAAGTCTGAAGTCGTCCAAGTGTCCCGCATGAAAATGTATTACGCCCGCTAGCCATTAGCGGGGTTCACATTCAGTGCCGACGCCACCCACGCCTTCGCACTTTCGGTGCCTCCATACTGTTTTTCCCCCTTGCCGGAGGCATCGAGGCGATGCCTCTTGAAAGGAGGGGGGCAATGCCACACTGCTCACATTCTGCTAGCGTCGCCATGCGGCCCCTTTTGTGTCGCCCTATGTTTGTTGGTGACAATATAAGTTTCCGCTTCTTGCATGGAATAAAATCATTCTATTACACAAACCTCACTCTAAACAAAATGCTGCAAATCACTAAACACTGTTCTGGCATGCCCTGACATTCAATTTTACAAGCAAATTACAAGGCTTATCCAATCAGCTTGCAAAATAGCCCGTATATGCAATGCAGAAATGTGCTTGCAGAGAGATGCCATGGGTACTTGACTTTTATTTTAATTTTGTTCTTTATAAAGCCCAGCTCATTACAAAATCTGCCAATTTGAAATGTAACTTCTCAAAAAGTAATCTACTGACTTAAGCTCACTGTGTACTTGGGTTCATAGCTTATTAAACTAAAAAAAAGTTAATAGAGCTGATTGAATTCATTGAATTAACTAAATCCACCAATGTAAGCAAGGAAGGCTATGGTTTTTAAACATTTCCCTAACAACAAAAAGCCTTTAAATGAGATTGAATAAAACATACAGCACATTTAATGAACACACTGATATAATTACTAACAAACCTGCTAGATCTGCACGGTTACATTTAGTTTAGTTTATGAGGATTTAACGTCCCAAAGTGACTGGGCTACGAGGGACGTCGAGCGAAGGGCTCCGGAAATTCTACCCCCTGGGGGTTCTTTACTGTGCACTGACATCGCACAGCACATGGGCCTCTAGAATTTCGCCTCCATTTAAATGAGACTGCCGCGACCAGGATCGAACTCGCGTCTTTAGGGTCAGCAGCCAAGCGCCATAACCACGGAGCCACCACGGCAGTTCACATCGTTACTTGCACTTCTTCTGCAAAGCACAAAGCACATTTACACTTATTGCTTTTTTAATTTTTTTACAGTTGCTGTCATTTAGCTTGTCAAAATACAACTGCATATAACCCCAATAACCTTCCCTTGTTCCTAAAAAAAAAAAGCCATGCATACCAAAAATAATGATTTCATGCCGACACAGAGCTGTGGGCCTTTTTTGGCTTCAAATGAGCTGACCTATTACTCATCAAACTGTGTTCAAAGCATAATAGCAGAGATGAAAGGCTTACCTATAACTCTCACAGGCTCAGGGCGACCAGGTGTGAGCTGGCACAGTCTGCCATCTTCGCCAACGCTGCACAGTTTGGCTGGACCACGGGCAGCAACAGCAGTACATGGATATCCGGGATGCAGGTGACTCCATCGCTGCTGTTCCTGCAGCTGTGCAAGGGAAGCAAGGACATCTGAACAAGTTACTGCAAGTCCACTGCTTCAGAACACAACAAAGACATGGGCACAAAATGAAGTTTCACGGGATGCACACTTTGAGAAGACACAAAACGATTTCCCTGAGCACACTCTGTAGGGCTGCAAAATATTGAACAGGGGAACGCAGCCAGAAAATAATATCAGAGAGCAACTGAAGTGTTAAGATCTGAAAGGCGTATGAAACAAGACCATTTGGCCGCATAAAGCCAGGGATGAAAATGTGACGACTATGTGTACAGGGCACAATTGCAACTTTCTTTAGGCAGCTCATTTGATAAAATGACTTTACACTTTATGGTGGACTCGTTTCCAAATAAACAAAACAAAAGTTGCACACACACCTCGTTGCTACTGCAGCGGTAGAGCCGTACTTCACCAGAGGAGAGTGCAGCTGCTAGAATGTCCCCACCTGCAAACTAACAAACGCATTTACAAGCTGCATAACAATAATGAGTGTGGGCATATGTATGCACTATGCAGCTGAGCTCTGCTAATTTCAATAATCCAGACTAATATTGCTGATGGTAATGCACAGCTGCAGCATGGAATTTGCGCCAAATGCTGCCACTGCCAATACTGCCGATGGTCGCTAGGGACACATACATTTTGACATCAAACTCTGCTAGGTACAGCCGACCACCACTTAACTCCATGGCCTGGCTCGCTAGAACTCATTTGCAACCACTAAAGTATGCGTCACGACGCAATCCAGCTGTTACACCGGGAACCATGCGTGCAGACCCTGCCGGCACCCCTCCAGTTCTGCGAAGTCGTTTTTCTTGTTTCATTTTATGCCACGAAGCTGAACGATCTGTTCCACGCACATGCACTCCTAAACTTTGTGCCCATCGCGTCAGTAAAACATACAATACTCAAACTGCGACGGCCAAGGAACATGGGCCTGGTTCACTTCTTCGTAGTGATGATAGCAGTTTAATGGGTTCGCACTTACGCAGAGGTAGCCTGTATCGGCAACCAATTCAACCGTGTGAAGACGACGCATGCCGGCATCAGAGGAATCTTCACTCGGTCTGGCAGAACACGCCCACAGGGACAGAGAGTTTGGCTGCAGGTATAGAAGTTGTGTAGTTTGAGTACTACGCTCCCCCAGTTGTCATACATCCGTGCACCGAAACGCAGGATTAAGAAATTTTTTTACCTTGTCATCCCAGCTGCCGGAGACTAAGGAGTACTCTTGTCTGTTTAGAAAACTTTGGCTTTCCGGTCTAAAACGGACGCGACTGACCTTCTGGCCGACGTATTTAACATTTACTTGCACCATTTCGGCAACACACCCGGATTAGTTGACATGAAAAGTGATGAAAATGCGCCGGATAAAAGCGCGCGGGTTGTTTCCGTTCAATGTTGTCCTGCGAACGCGAACAGGTCGCTAGATTCGTTAGTCGTCAAATTGAAACTAAAAAATAAGGGGCACGCAACTAATTGTAACTAATTTAACCGCATTCAAATATCTGTAAACAGTGATGGCATATCTTTGTATTTTATGTAGTTTACAAATTAATTTTTAATAACAATAACAAAATTTTAGCTAGTGCAGCCTGCCCTCTTTCGACACTTCTTTAGAAACACATGCCTTTGACATTTCTGGAGCACTAAATGGCCCGATAACTGTGACAAGCATCTCGAGCGTGCGTGCGTCGTTGGCGTCATCGCGGAGTTGGTCGGTAAACGCAGCCCGGCAGAGTCCGGCCCGGAGCAAAGACAAGCGGTTGGCACCACCACCGACCAAGGGGCAGCAGCGACGACCGACCAGCTCGCCCGTCCTCAAGGTTCACGGTGCAAAACGGGACCTTCACCACTCCTGCGGGCAGACACCACCTGATAGGGCCCAACCACTGCTACTTTCCCCGCAATAACGGACATCGTCACCGTGGTCCTGGCTTCGTGAGGACAACCGCTACACGCCGAGAGATGGCCGGGTCGGCGTTGCGCAGGCTGATGGCCGAGTACAAGCAGCTGACTCTGAACCCACCCGAAGGCATCATAGCGGGGCCTGTGAGCGAGGAGAACTTCTTCGAATGGGAAGCCCTGATCACGGGACCGGAGGGTACCTGTTTCGAAGGCGGCGTTTTCCCGGCCAAGCTCACCTTTCCCCCAGACTACCCACTGAGTCCACCCAAGATGCAGTTTACGTGCGAGATGTATCACCCCAACATCTACGCTGACGGCCGTGTCTGCATCTCGATCCTGCACGCGCCAGGCGAGGACCCCATGGGCTACGAGTCGAGCGCCGAGCGGTGGAGCCCCGTGCAGAGCGTCGAGAAGATCCTGCTTTCAGTGGTATCCATGCTGGCAGAGCCCAATGACGAGAGTGGCGCCAACGTAGACGCGGCCAAGATGTGGCGCGAGGACAGACAGCAGTTCAATCGCATAGCCGACCGTCTGGTGCGCAAGTCGCTCGGTATGCTCGCCTCCTGAAAACTGCTCGACCAATAAATTTCACCCCAACCCCGAGTGAAAAACCAAGTGCGCAACTATTCCTTTATTTCAGCACAAAGCAGATTGAAAGAAAAAGAAAAGCAACACATGTGGGTTAAACCAGCGCACTACTTCCGCTTCTTGAGCTCCTCAAATCGGCGCGTCAAGTCGTCAAAGTCGAGGTCGTCTTCCTTGGATGGCGGCTTAGGCAGGCTGCCCGCGGGGACCGAAGGGAGGTCCGGCAGACCGCTCACTGCACTGTACGGCGGTAGGCCGTCAGCAAAACCGACAGTGTGCGGGTTGAGGGCAGGGTATGGGCCAGCGACAGGCGGCGCCAAGGGAATAGGCGGGGGGCCAGGCATCTCCATCTTCTGCGGCGCAACTCCAAAGTCGGGCCCCGGAGGATGGGCCAGCGGCGGCGCCTTGTAGTCTGGTCCCATTGATCCAGCAGCTGGCGGCGGCGTGTAGTCCACACCCTGTGGTGCACTGCCAGGCACGAATTGCGGGTAGGGGTCTGCGATGAAGCCGGGCGGCCTAGCTGTAGCGCCCAAGTCGATGAGGAGCGGTGGCGGCGATGCCTGATCGCTCGGTTCCTCCATGACGGATTTGTCCGGCTCGTAGGGCACGTCGTGGCTTTTCGCGATCTCTATGAGGTACTGCTCGACCAGCAGCCGTGGTGGCGCCTGAACGCTCAACTTCTGCATTAAATTTTCGCTCACCGTTGACAGCCCGTTATCGCGAGCAGCCTGAGCGTACGGTTTTCCGTACTTGATCGCCAGCTGATCGGCGACTGCTTTCAGTTCGGCAACGTCGGCTTGCAGCCGCGGTGCCACCCAAATCAGGCTGGACACGGCTTCCGAGAGACCTTCGTCCAGCGTCTTCATCTGCTGCAGGAGACCGAAACGTGCCAGCAGTAGGTCACAGTAGACTTCGACGAGTTCCATGGCTTCGACAAGGTAATCCTCTCGGATTATGTGCTCCACACGTATCCGCGCCCTTTCGGTTTTCCCGTTCGCCAGGTGTTCTGCGATCTCCTTGCGCGCCTTCTGCGCTAGCTCGGTCTTCTTGCGCTCAAGAAGCTTCAAACGGTTGATCGTCAGCCTCAAGTTGGTCTTCAACTTGGCGTAGTTGGGACCCGCGGAAAACATGTCCGCAAGTGTCACGGACGCCTAGCGACAGCGCACAACACAGGGTTCTTCGAGCACTTCGACAACGCTTCCTACCTTCCAGACATGCACTAGATGACAGCTGTCAGCTCCCTGTATGCAGGCAAACAAGCGCACTTCTGAATGCTAGTAGAGAAAAGCAGAACCACAGCGGCAGGCTTCCCCGCCCCTAGCACAGCTATTGCGACATGGATGATTGGATAGATAACTGACCGTCGGCGCCGTCGGTGACTCACATTCGGCTTTGGATTGTCTAGGCCTTCGACCGACTTCGAACCAACTTGCGGCAAGTAGTGGTCATAAAG